>NC_141144.1:98416169-98721169 GCF_053477565.2 Lygodium microphyllum
GAAGAGGATTAATACTATAGTGTGTGCCAACATCACATTGATCTAGAGCATGATGCCAAACCTATGAGAGGCGGCAAAGACAGAGGCATTTGAATCCAAATTACTCTGCCTTAGTGAAAGCCAAATTATTGATGCTCCTTGCAGCTGAGTTTATCTATCTAGTGGCTAATAAATAGTAAATGGGTTTCACCCATTCTGGTAGTACCTAAGAAGAATGGAAATTTGTGTATATGTGTGGACTTCTGAAAGTTGAATTCCAAGACAAAGAAGGTTCATTTTTCTATTCCTTTCACAGACGAATTTTTAGACACAGTGGCAAGCCATGAGCTTTATTCCCTAATGTATGGATTTAGTGGATACAATCAAGTCCAGATCATAGAAGAAGATCAATCCACAACAACCTTCACAACAGAATGGGGAACCTATGCTTACATACTGATGCGGTTCGGGCTCTGTAACGCCCCTACTACCTTCCAACAAGTGATGATGGTTGCATTCCAAAACCATCTGCATGAATTCATTGAGGTGTACCTAGATGAATTCTGTGTCTATAGCCTAATCCATGAGCATTGGGGACACCTAGAGCAATGCTTTGACAGATGTCGAGAGCATGGGATTTCTCTCAACCCTGACAAATGCATCTTTAGAGTCTTGTCAAGAGTTCTTCTTGGCCACATTGTCTCTGCACAAGGGATAGAAATAGATCCTGCAAAGATTGAGAAGATTGTAGCTTTAACAGCGCCAACCAACCTCAAACAATTGAGGGGATTCCTTGGCCATGTGGGCTATTATAGAAGGTTCATTGCACACTTTGTGACAAAGGCAACCCCTTTGCATAAAATCCTCAGAAAAGATATAGAGTTCACGTGGACTGCTGATTATGACAGGGCATTCAACATCGTGAAAAAGTGTTTGATAGAGGCACCCATCCTGAAGCCTCCTGATTGGACGAAAGAGTTCCATGTGCACACTGATGCATCAGAAGGCCTAGGTGTAGTCTTATGCCAAAAGGGCCCCTCGCAGTTAGGGCCCCTCGAAATTAGATCAACCTATCTATTATGCCAGTCAAAAAGTCACTCTAGATAGACTTGGACTTGCATGATTTGAGGAGTTGATTGCTCTTCTACTTATAGAAGAGATCAAATTGGACCTTAATGCATCAAGCAATGGAAAGTATGCAAATCAGGATAGTAATTTTTTTAAATCAATGAGGCCTTGGTAGCTAATCTAGAGCTAGAGGATTATCATATGGTCATGTAGATAGCTTTACATGTGGTCATAGTACCTTTGGATGTGTTAACTTTATGCTTACAAGTAGGGAAAGATCCTATTCTAGAGGTAGAGAATGTTCTAGTCCACAGAGAGATGGTGCATGTCATCATTGTGGGTGATTTGGTCACTTTAAGAGAGTGTGATTTCATAAGAAAAAAACTATTTTTAGGGGTCGAGGAAGAACCCAGTTTGGGTACTATGCAGGTGGATATAGTGGTGGTGGCTATGGTTCTAGAGGCAGTTTATCACCTAGAGGTAATCTCTTTGCCATGGAGCACATACTTGGTAGTATGATGTACCCTCCTAGAGAGAATGACTAGTTTTTGGATTTAGGTGCTATAAACCATATGACTCACCATGCAGAATGGTTTGATAGAAAGCAACAATGCGAAATAAAGAGTATATGGCTATAGGAGATGACACATTGCATAAGATAACTCATATTGGGAGTGTGTTTTATATGTGCCTACTATCACTAAGAATTTGACTTAAGTTTATCAAATGGTTGATCAAGTATTGCAAGTGAGGTTTAAGAGCTACGGTATTTTCATTGAGGAGTTCAAAAATGGAAAACTTGGTAGGCTTATAACTCGTGGTCAAAAGAAATGTAGGTTATTTGGTTTGGATGATGCAACAACTCCCATCATACAAAGCTCTATGTATGTTGAGACAGGGCATGGAAAAGATAAAGATGTTGAATATGGCATAGAAGGTTTGGGCATGAGAATTTACAAAAGGTTAAATAGATCTAGTCTAGACAAGTGGTTCATGGGCTTTCACACTTTTCGGATAGGTAAAAATTATAATCATGTATGTGAGGCTTGTCACTTTGGCGAGTAGTCTAGACTCCCATTTCCAAAGAAGGACAGAGTGAGTAATTATCCTTTGAAAGTTGTACATTTCAATATTTGGGGTTTGTGTCAAAATGTATCTTTGAGTGGAAAATGTAGGTTCTAGGTAGCTTTCATTGATGATTATAACAGGATGACTTAGGCATACTTTTTGCAACATAAGAGTGAAGCATTTGAAAAGTTTTTGGACTGTAAGACCATGGAAGACAATATATTTGGGAGCTACATAAAACTCTTGAGATCAAATAGTAGCGGAGAATATATGTCAAATGAGTTCTCTTACTATTTGAGAGACTATGGGATCCAAAGATAGGTTACATGTAGGTATACACCACAATAAAATGGTGCAACAGAAAGAAAGAACATGATTATTATGGAAGTAACAAGGGAAATGATGAATTAGATGCAAATTCCCTTGATTTATTGGGATGAGGTAGTACATACTATAGTTCATATCATGAACAGAACACCTACACCTTTGACTCATCATATGTCCATATGAGAAGATATATGGAAGGACACCTACAATTGCATACCTTAGTGTGTTTGTTTGTGTATGTTATGTACATGTCCTTAATGATTTGAGAAAAAGGATGGAATAAGGGTTATTAAATGCATCTTTCTTTGGTATCCATGTGAGAAGAAGGCCTATGAATGCTATGATTCTATCATTAAAGAGGTTCACATAAGCAAGGATGTGAGATTCAGTGAGTATGAGTCCTGGTATCACTACAATTGAGATGGATGCCTATGAGAGTAGTGATGATGATGGACATATAAAAATATTTTATGCGGATAATGGTCAAAGAAATCAACATGTTGAGGATATTTCTAGACCTCAAGACAATGGCGAAAGAAGTAGCAGTTGTAGTCCATGTAGTGATAGGTTGAGGAGTGTACAAAAGAGGGAAAAAATTGAATAAGAAAAGAAGCCTATGAGTGAAATTTTTGAGGATAAGTCTATGGATGATGAGTTCGACATATCACAAGTTAAAGCTCTAGGGATAAAGAGTGTAGGAAAGTATGTTCCACCACATGTAAAAACACTTGAGACACTATCTAGTGCACCTTAGTTGAGGGGATTAAATAGAGTGAGACATCTAGTGGACATGTTGACATATAATGGCTTCATGAAGATGCATTATGCATACATAATATCATATTTTAGCATAGGAAAATATAGTCGTACATCCCCAATGCCAATAATATCCAATGCCAAGTTATTTCCAAGTCTAACAAAATGTCTCATGCTACGATAGAGCTAAAACCAATCCCTATGTAGGGTAACATGAAAAGAAGTCCTTGAATCAAGCAACCAACACTAAGAATATGCAAACAAAGCATCTTTCAACTAAGAAGCATCAAGATAGAAAGTTACTAAGATTTCTTATTCCCAATCTTAGACACATAAGTCTACTATTTGAGTGCATGATGGGAATGCAAGCATCTTAGAGCAATTGATTTTATCCATGTCGTAGCAATGGAACCAAAATGTCAAGCTACATACATGATATGCATAACTTGGATGGAAATCCTATTGTTTCAAGATCTTCCATTCTCTTGGACTCAACTCTCACATCACTTATATTCCATTCTAGAAGCCATCTATTCTCTCCTCACTATTCCAAGCAAGCAAGAAAGTGAACAACTAAGATTTTTTAGTAGAATCACCTTCTTACCCTTGTGTGCTGTAGTGCAAATACTTTGGAAGGATTGAGGCTGACCTCATAATCCAAAGCTAGCTCCCTATACATGGCCCATCAATCTGTTGCAACCAAATTTCTCCTCAAGTGCTCTAATAAAGAGAGGGAATGTAGAGGAGGAGAGATTTCAAAACCTTGAACTCCACTTGTTATCCTCCAAACTGAGAAAAAAGAGAAGAATGTGAGACATGTGTTAACCTCAATACAAGAAGAAAGCGGAAAAAGTGGAAAAGTGTAAGTCGGGACCTAAAATAGGTGGCCTAGAAGGAAATCAGACACAATGGAAGAAGTAGGAAGGGAAATGACTGAAAGCACAAGAGTGGCCTCAAAAGCTAAGTCAAAGGCAAAAGTGCATTTTTAAATGCAAGGCACCCCTAAAACTTTTTATGAAAGATTCCTATCCAAATTGTAAAGGTAGATGAGCAGTAGAAATAAAGCTAGGGAGATAGGAGGACAATGGGAAAAAGGGCCTAGGCCATGATCGATGGCCATGTAAAAAGGAGATGACTGGCCAAGATGGATTTAGGGTTTTGTATATAAAGTTGAAAAGTGAATGAAGAGCTCATTATTGTGTGTGGCCAAAAGTTGCTCTCATCTTTTTCTTCTTCTTCTTGTTCTTGCTTGCTTGAGCTTGTGCTAGTGAGAGGGAGTGTGAGAGTGTGAGGGAGTGAATGTGTGAGGGTGAGGGACCATGGTGGAGAAGCTCTTCATCTTCTCCTCTCTTCTTCTCTTCTCTTTTCTTGTCTTGTCTTGCTCACGGAAATGGAGCTTGGAGCATGGAGCTTGAGGATCAAGCTTGCTTGAAGCTTGCTTGTGGATCCTGGAGCTACTGGAGTGCTCGGGAGAGGAGGCAACTCGATCGGGCATGGAGGTAAGCTTACTACGCTCATAGAGAGAGATAGCGCATTGGCTATGTGAGAGGTAGCTATTAGTGCTCGGCTTGAAATACTTGAAAAAATAAGCAGTCCATGGGTCTTGGCAGTTGACCTTGAGTGCGCCTCTACATTTTGGTTTTGTTGCCGAGACAATGGATTTAAGCCGTGAGTGCTTGCACGCTCTGAGTCGAGCATTGAAGTAGGGTTTCCCCGAATTGGTGCTTGAGCTAGAAAGGTATGAAGCGAGGGAGTTTGAAGAGGTATTGGATTTTCTTAACAAGTAATTTTTTGGTTTTTTGGATTTGGAAGGCAGGTTAGAGTAGCGTAGGTGTTTTTTTTGTGATTTGGATGCATTAGGTTAGGAAAAAAGAAAAGAAAAGAAAAAGGAAAACAAGCATTGGGGTTTCTACTGTCATAACAAGGTAAGGGTGAGAGGGTCTGATTTTTTACCGATTAGTATTTTGGAGTTTATTTGCTATTCAGGTATATAAAATCCTTCATTAGGATCTATTCTTATAGTCTGGAAGTTTGTGTGACCCCTCATAACCAAAATCATTAGAATCGAGATGATTTTTGTCATCCATGGAAAGTCGTCACACAGAATCGGCCTGTTCGATTCCCAAAATCGGACAATCGGCTCGATTGATTGCCCTGGGGAAAAATTAGCCCATCTGATTCAGACAATTGAAAATGGGACAATAAAAAATTGGACAAGAAAATTGGCCTGTCCGATTGGCAAAATTGGCCCACTAAAAATTGATTGTTGGCCTGCCTGATTTGGCCATTTGATTCTGAGAATCGGATGAAGCCACCCAAAATCGGTCAAAGTTGATAATTAGCCCGCTTGATTCTGAGAATCGATGGAGGCTGTATTAAAAAAAAAAACAACAAAAAACCACAACTAACTGACCTTGCCCATCAACGTATAGATTGTAGCCCAACTGAGTAGGATGACACAACAGAAATCCTAGCAGACCTAAGAGTGGCTAGTAATCGCGCTTAGAGACAAACTAGGCCAGGACAAAGAGAGCTAAATGAACACGATAATTGTTTCTTTGCATTCACACACCACTCTGATATGAACACTTGAAGTGCACTTAAGAAAAGCTGAAAGCTAAATTTCACATGGTGCACGGAGAAAAGCACGCACACACACACACACACACACACACACACACACACACACACACACACACACACACACACACACACACACACACACACACCTCGAGTAAGTGTAAGTTGAGGATTGTTTGTAAATAATAAGAAACTCACTTAGACCTAATAATGTGAACAAACCCACTAGTAGGAGGAGACCCTGAAACATAGTCGAGTGATTGAGAATCCCAAGCATAGGACCAAGCAAGGACCAACACCATTGGAGGAGTGGATCTTCCCGACTAACCATAGACGTGATGAAGAGCTTGACCTAGGAGATTTTGCAATAAAAATCCAACGGCTAGTCAGAAATTATGACTTGCAGACTCAAACAGACCACCACGATAGGACATTCGAGGATATCATAGCGGACCTTGAAGAGGAGAGGAGACTAGCACGGGAAGCTTTGCAGGGCATAGTGACCTACAATTGGTGCGCAGATCGGTCGCAGATAGCTCACGTGGTGAATCCCGGAAGGTCCCCAAGAACAAAGTACTCTACCTTTTTGCACAAAAACCCATGTAAAAGCATGCACGACAAGAGGCAAGAGACAAATTGGGTTCAATCTCCCCCATGCCTTGTGTGAGCGCTTCACAAAGCATGTATTTTATGTATATTTCCAATCTTCATGCTCAATAATAGCCCAATTACAAAAATATGACAAGCTTTTTAGCTTTTGAGTTTGCTTTCTACAAAAATAGGAAAATAAAGCTAATGGACGGTGCCCATAGAGTCTGGCACGCCCAATCTCAATGTCCAAATAGAAATAACATATCCAGGCGTATAAGCGCATACAAAATAATAATAAATAATCGATGTCTCAATAGACATAATAAAATATAGGCGTGGCGCCTATCAAAATCTAGTCCAAGAGTTGAAAATCCGCTAGACTCCAATGCTTTCCTCCGCCACTGCTGCTATCTCTACACATCAACTAAAGCATTCACAATCGTTAGTAAAATAATACAATTAAACTGACAAAAGTGAATACCTAGCAATCTTCAGCTACATAAATAAATCAACTGGTTAGAAATAAATCCTAACCTTAATTTATTACGAGTGCGCACTCTAAACTCATAAACGTTTATTAATTTAATATACCTTTTGCGGAATCACCCGCTATGGAATCACCCATGTACACACTAAATTAATGAAACGCCCGAAAAGGACAGGCGTCCCCATCAACTTCTCGCACAAAGAATCCTCTTTGTGTATGAGCCCCGGTCATCTAAGTTTACGGAATCCACCGTAAAACCTCACGGAATCCACCGTGGAATATGCCTCCTGTCATCATACCCCCGGGGTGGGATAGCAATTGACCTCAATTGCTATTAGCTCAATGTGGAGCTAACAGAGTGGGGAAAGCATTTAAGTCTCTAGCGTGCATCCATTGTGATTCCTCTACATGATGGTTCTTGAATTTTACTAAATATCTAGAATACCTTCGGCCAGTTCTAGTGGTCATGTAGTCAGTGTCTATGATGGCTTCTGGTTCAAGTATTTCAGTCTCTTCTTCTAGTAAAGGTGGGTTTTCATAGACAGGGTGGATAGGTAATTGGCCTCTAAATGGTCTCAGTAAACTAATATGAAATGTATTATGAATTTTCCAATGAGATGGCAGTTCTAACTTGAAAGCATTGTCATTAATCTTATGAATGATTCTAAATGGTCCGTAGAATCTAGGAGCTAATTTGACAAGTGGATGTCTATCTACACTTTGTAGTCTACGCTTTTCTATTCTAAGCCAAACATAATCATCAACTTTGAAATTCATAGCTTGTCTTTTCTTGTTGGCTTGTTTGGTATATGATTGTTGGGCTTTAGCAATCATATCCTTTACTTCATCAAAAATAGTGTTATGCATAACAGCAATATCATCAGCACTCTGAATTCTATTAGACAAAGATGCAACAGGTGTAGATAATCTATATCCATAAATAACTTCAAAAGGTGCTTTCTTTGTAGATGTGTGCGGTGTATTGTTATATGCAAACTGTAATAAATGTAAATGAGTATCCCAAGTCTGAGGTTTAGAGATAGTGTATGCACGTAAAAGATCTAAAATAGTGCTATTTGTGGCTTCTGTTTGTCCATTTATTTCTGGATGAAATGCAGATGAGAAATCAATCTTTGTGCCTAGATTTGCAAACAGTGTAATCCAAAAATTATTACAAAATCTAGAATCTCGATCTGAAATAATCACTTTTGGCAATCCATGGTTAGTAAAAATAGTTTTAAAAAATAACTGTGCTGCTTGTGATGCTGTTAAAGTTTTCTTACATGCAATGAAATATGCTTGCTTACTAAATCTATCTACAATTGTCCAAATCATGTCATGGTTAGATTTAGTATTTGGTAAACCAGTAACGAAATCCATAGATATATGTTCCCAAGGTTTAGATGGAATAGACAAAGGCATTAATAATCCATACTGTTTACCATGATGTCTCTTTATTCTTTGACAAATCAAACATTCAGAAACGAAATTAGATACATCTGCATCCATATGCGGCCAATAAAATTGTTCAGTTAACATGCGTAATGTAGAAATGATACCTCTATGACCTTGATATGGGGACAATGAATTTCATTCAAAACAAAAGATCGGAATGGAATAGTAACACACAGTCTCTTTTCAAAGAACATGAATCCATCATTATATGACAATGAATCAACAGGAATGAAATTATTTTGAACTAATTTTTGCCAATCAGAATGAAAAGTAATATCCTGGTGATATGTGTCTTTCATAGCAATCAAATAATCAAAAGATATGATAGAAATGTTATGAATTGCAGGTCTTCTACTCAATGCATCGGCAACTACATTTTCTTTTCCAGGTTGGTATTGAATGATAGGATGGAAACTTTGAATGAATGAAGCCCATTTGATATGACGGTCAAAAATTTGGGGTTGGCTAAGTAGATGTCTAATGCTTTGCTGGTCGGTCTTTATCATGAATTCTGAACCCATTAAATAATGCTTCCATTGTTTTAATGCTTGTACAACTGCTAAGAGTTCCTTGTCATAAGTGGAATATTTAAGCTCAGAGGGTTTTAGCTTAGAACTAGAATATGCTATTGGATGGTTGTCTTGCATTAATACGGCTCCTATTCCTGATCCGCTAGCATCGGTCACAACTAGAAAGAATGGTCTATTAAAATCAGGCAATTGTAGAACAAGGGCATTAGTTAGTGCACGTTTTAGTAAGTCAAAGGATTTCTGCTGAGTTTTAGTCCATTGATAAACAATTCCTTTCTTAAGAAGTTTTGTTAATGGTAAAGCAAGTAATGAGAAGTTACGTACAAACTTCCTATAGAAACTAGCAAGACCAAGGAATGAGCGTAGTTCATGTACATTTTTAGGAACAGGCCAATGCAATATTGCATCAATTTTCTTAGGATCAACTTTAATTCCTTCTTTTGATACAATATGACCTAGATATTCTATTTCTGTCTTAAAGAATTCACTCTTTTCAGGATTTGCAAACAATTGATTTTCTTTCAGTAATTGAAAAACTAATGATAAATGCTCATAATGCTCTTTTTCACTTTGACTGAACACCAAAATATCATCAAAGAAAACAATCATACAATACTGATATTTTAGAAAAATACGGTTCATCATTCTACTGAAAGTGACAGGTGCATTAGTTAATCCAAATGGCATGACTAAGAATTCGTAATGGCCAAACTGTGTCCTGAATGCAGTCTTAAATATGTCGGATCTATCTAGCCTCACCTGATGATATCCAGACTTAAGGTCAATTTTACTAAATATAGAAGATCCTTGCAGTTTGTCCATAAGGTCATCAACTCTAGGTATAGGATACCTATTCTTTACAGTGATCTTATTTAATGCTCGGTAGTCAATACACATACGATAAGTATTATTCTTTTTCTTGACTAAGAGCACAGGTGCACCGAATGGAGAACTGCTAGGTCGAATTAAGCCTCTATTTAGTAATTCTTCAACTTGACTCTGGATTTCTTTTTGCTCTATTTGATTGTGCCAATATGGGGCTTTGCAAGGTGGTTGTGTGCCAGGTATTAGGTCAATCTTATGGTCTTCTGGACGTGATGGAGGTAAACCTGGTGGTAGGTCTTCTGCAAAACAGTCCTTAAAATATGCAAGAAATTCCTTATGCCTAGGGTGCATATGATTTTCCTTTGTATGCAATTCATTCACCCAAATGAGATATGATTTAGTATTCTTGCGTAGTGCACGTTTTGCTTGAGTATGCGAAAGCAGTGGAAAAATATGAGATGCATGCATACCAAATAATGTAATAGATTTTCCTTGAAAATTAATATTCATTGTGTGTGTGGAATAATCTATATTGGGATTATGTTGGTGTCTCCATGGCATTCCTAGAATAATGTCGCTTGACTGTAATGGGACAACTAAGAAATTTCTTCTTTCAATGTATGGACCAATTTGAATTTCTAAATCTTGAACTTCTTGTGTGCCATTGTACCTAGTGTCTAAAAATGCAGCTTTTATGCGATAATGCGTAGGTACAGTATGCAATTTTAATTCCTTTACCAATTTTGCTGAAATAAAGTCATGGGTACTACCGTCATCATGCAATATAGTTCTTTCTTTTCCATGCACCATACATTTCATAGTCAACAATGAATGTGAAGTAAGCATACCTGGTAAAGTGTCGGAAGTAGTAGTAGGATCATCCTCATCTTCAGTGAAATCTGGCATATCCTCATGCTCTTCTTCGTACATGGCTCCAAGGTAGTTGATATGTGCTGATGGCTTCTTTGAATGACAATTTGCTGCGAGATGCCCTGGCTGGTGACACTTGTAGCATACTATTGGCTTAGCTTTGGTCACATTATTTGCAATGACTGGGAGTTTGGGTATATTTGGATTTGCTTGTGGAATAGGTTTAGAATTTGAATTGACAGTGGATGGTAATGCAGGTGGTTTAGGCCAATTCTTGCGGAAAGATGGTGATGAGAAGTGACCTGGATTAAACCTTCTGAAATTGGAATTGAATTGTTTAGATCCATAATTACCGTTTGCTTGAAATGGCTGTGGTCGTCGATCTCTTCCGCGTAACTTATCTTCAGTGTCGTGAGCTAAGGAGATGGCGTCTTCAAGGGTAGCAGGCTTGAACATGTTCACTTCAGCGTAGTAATGTCCAAGAAGTCCAGACATATACTTCCGCTTATGTGTCGTCTCTGGTACGTCTTCAAGCATGCGTAGTTGTAGGAGTGCATTCCAAAAACGCTCTGTATACTGTGGAATAGGCTCACGATCTCGCTGTTGAAGTAAATCCCATTGCTTGATAGCCTTCTCATGAAATTGCGGTGGAAGGAAATTTTGCATGAACTTCTTCTTGAAATCTTCCCAAGTAGCAGGACATTCTATACTCTTGCGGACTACAGTCCACCAAAGTGATGCTCTGTCTATGAGATGATTAGTAACACACTTGATTTTATCTTTTTCGGGATAAGTTTCCTCATGGAAATAGTCATCAAACTGGCTAATGAATGATAAAACAGTCTTTCCTTCTCTTATGTCATTGAAAGTGCGAAACTTGAAACTTCGTTTACTTATCTTGGATTCCTTGCGAATGGTTTGTGTTTCAAGAGTGGCGTCGATGGTACGGCGAATCAAATCTTCAGCTTGAGGTTCTTCTTTATCGGTGGACACTCTTTGTGCTTTGTTAATTGCGCTTGCAAGGCTTGCCTAGCTCTTCGCTCTTCTTCCAATTGCAGCATGATAAGATCCAGCTTTTGTTCCATGGTAGGCTCGGGTAGGTCGTCTTCAGCCATAGGATCATCCATATGTGGGGTAGTCATCCTGTAAAACTCAACAAACCTTTCTCACTCAAAATCAGTTAGCGGGATGAGCGTAGCTCAAATTTGGGGTTACAGGGCTATGTATTTTTTGGATATTTCTTCTTCAATTTTCAGAAATTCTGCAATATTTCTATCTCCGTTTGCTGAAAGTACTTCAAGGAACTTGTAGATAGGTAGAACAGCTTGCTGCGAACAACTTTCCAGTTCAGAGTTTTTGCATACGAACAAGTCTTCTATGAGTTTTAAGCACTAGTCAGTTCTGATTTAGTCTGACTTTCAGAGTTGCAGACTTAGCAAACTTGCAGAGTTGTTGACTTGCTGGACTTAGGCCGACTTGCAGAACTTGCAGAACTTGATTACCGTCGACTTGCGGAACTTGACTTCAGAAGTGCGAGACCCAGAGTTTAAAAACTTGTTGGACCTGTGTAACTTGCAGAGAGTTGTGTGATTTAGCTTAAGGAATTAAGCTTAAGCTTAATAAGCTTAGTGACTAAAGCTTATTAAGGGGGAAGAGTCGTCAGTAATCGGTGCAAATCGTGGAGGACAAGAATATGTGTTTGATGACGTCGCGCAAATTTCGGACCCACTCATACAGCTCGTGATGAAGTTTTTGAAGTATTAAGCTTTCTCCTAAAGCTTAACTCAAGCTTAAACTTGAGATAGAAAAGAAATATGAAAATTTTTCTCACTATTTGTCCACGACTTGTTGATGGAGATGATTGAGTGGTCCTCCGCCTACAGAGCCTGGTCCTTCGCGATCTGACAGTGGAAACAGAGGTTCTTGATCGCCAGAAGTCTGCCTGTATCGACGGTTCGCGACGAGATTGACTGTAGAGGCCGTTTGTTCCTGGAGCTCCGCCTTCGCCCGAGATTGGTAGCGATTGGAAGCTCTTGATCTCTGCTCCGTTCTGATACCACTGGTGCGCAGATCGGTCACAGATAGCTCACGTGGTGAATCCCGAAAGGTCCCCAAGAACAAAGTACTCTACCTTTTTGCACAAAAACCCATGTAAAAGCATGCACGACAAGAGGCAAGAGACAAATTGGGTTCAATCTCCCCCATGCTTTGTGTGAGCGCTTCACAAAGCATGTATTTTATGTATATTTCCAATCTTCATGCTCAATAATAGCCCAATTACAAAAATATGACAAGCTTTTTAGCTTTTGAGTTTGCTTTCTACAAAAATAGGAAAATAAAGCTAATGGACAGTGCCCATAGAGTCTGGCACGCCCAATCTCAATGTCCAAATAGAAATAACATATCCAGGCGCATAAGCGCATACAAAATAATAATAAATAATCGATGTCTCAATAGACATAATAAAATATAGGCGTGGCGCCTATCAAAATCTAGTCCAAGAGTTGAAAATCCGCTAGACTCCAATGCTTTCCTCCGCCACTGCTGCTATCTCTACACATCAACTGAAGCATTCACAATCGTTAGTAAAATAATACAATTAAACCGACAAAAGTGAATACCTAGCAGTCTTCAGCTACATAAATAAATCAACTGGTTAGAAATAAATCCTAACCTTAATTTATTACGAGTGCGCACTCTAAACTCATAAACGTTTATTAATTTAATATGCATTTTGTGGAATCACCTGCTATGGAATCACCCATGTACACACTAAATTAATGAAACGCCCGAAAAGGACAGGTGTCCCCATCAACTTCTCGCACAAAGAATCCTCTTTGTGTATGAGCCCCGGTCATCTAAGTTTACGGAATCCACCGTAAAACCTCACGGAATCCACCGTGGAATATGCCTCCTGGCATCAACAATCAGGAGCAGCAAGCCAGGATCTTGTGACAGAACATAAAAATGTGCGAGATTCAGTGATGAGTGCTAGCCCTAGCAAGCAAAAATATGACATGACCTGACACAGAGAGAGAAAGAGTGCTAGAAGGTGACAATGGCATCTTCATCATGGATGGGTGCTTGAATGGAGGCAAACTGTGCCATAAGCCCCTTCATATGTGAAATAAATTTGCTTAGATCTTCTCCATGTTTTGTATTCCAAGTTGAAAAACTCAATCTTGAGAAATATCTTGGAGTTCTTCCCTGTTGCACTATAGAGCCTTTCAACATCATCCCACTTTTCCTTGGCAGTGGATAGTTGGTCAATATGATGGATTAAATATTCATCTAAATGAATCATGATGATGGCTTGAGCCCATTCATCATCTTCTACATCAAGGTTATTGGATGGGTCAATTACTTTGGTCCCTTTTATGAAAGGCCAATAGCCTCTTTCCATCATTTTGTATTTTACCAAGACTTGCCAAGGATGGAAATCTTTTCCATTAGATTTGCGAATTTGAGGCCTTACATCTGCATAGGCCATGGCCATTATAGGAAGGTCTTACCAATTTCCTTAAGCAATGGTAGTGTGTAATCCTTTACAGGTTGCCAAGTACAGCTCAATAACAAAATTGATAGCCAAGTTTTAAAGTTGTAGAGTTGAAAACCGTTGGAAATCATACATATGCAATATCTCAAGATAGGATTTAGGAGGTCCTGTTCTTCCAGCTACCCTTGATTTAGGTTTTACTATTTTTCTAGGTTTCAATAAGGTGAGCTTTGACTGGACTTCAGGCTCTTCCCGATAATGTGGCATATTAGTGGACTTCTTGGTGGAGCATAGCTTATCGGTCAATTCTATGCTCTTGGATGAATTAGAGGAGAGTACAATAACACTCATATCTATGATGTACCAGTAGACTAGTATTGGGATATGGTCTATGTGTTTATAGTTGTACACATAGCCTTACAACCAAATAGGAAGGGATGAATTTTATAAGGCACTTTGATGAATTTGATTTTCTGATTAAAAAACCAGATTGAGTCGACATCGAGCTAGCAACATGATTGTACAATGCAACATTAGTGCTTACAAGCAGTCATCTCAACGTTTATGCCACTTGAGATGTAAGATGTTGAGTTAAAGAGATCCACCGAGTGTAAGAACTTTAAAATGGAGCTTTCAGACCTTCAACTAACTTTGTAGAAGATTAATCATTGATTAGAGTCATTGCTAGTGCTCAAACATTGAAAAATTTTGAAGAATGAAAAAGCTTGAAGTTTCTGGTGTCGTATTGCTGCGCATTCGAGGTGTGAAAACCACCCAAAAGTTGTGCGTGTGATTTGATACTTTGTACATACTTAGTTGTTATGTTTGCTCTTTCATTTTATGCTGAAGACGGAGAAGAACAAGGAGTATTAGTAGACTGGTAACTCGAGATGCAATCTCATGGGCTACACTTATTTCAAGATATGTCGATTATGGGCTTTGTGAGGATGTTTCCAACATCTACAACTGGATGTACTATGTGTGAAATGGCAGTAGTATGGACACAGAACCAACTGATCACTGATGAGTCTGGAGAGCTTATCAAAGCGTATCTTAGCAAGATGTGCGAATGCCTTCCGAATCCGAATGGAGAGTGTTGTGGAGTGTGACCAAGTTTCTTCCATGCTCACAGTGACCTTTACGATAGGAGGGAAACATTTTGATCTTACGCTTGAGTAGTATATCTTGAAAGTTGGAGAGGGTAATGAAATGCAATGTGTTAGTGGGTTTATGGGTCTGGATGTTCCTTCAGGGCCTCTATGGATTCTTAGAGATGTTTTCATGGGCGTTTACCACACGGTTTTCGATTATGGAAATACATGTGTAGGCTTTGCTAAGGCCGCCTAATTGTCATGAGGGCCATGGGAAAATATCTTTAATCATATTGATAATGAAGTGATTTGCAGGCTTGGTCGATATTAAAAGGTGTGATTAATGCTAAAATTGTCCCGCTTTCCTGGGGGGAAAAAAGAAGCTTTTCTGGAAAAAGGGGAGAGCTTTTTGAATCGAAAAGGGGGGGAATCTGGTACTCTGCTGCTCCACGGGAAAGGAAATATGCTCGGGATGACATAATTTTTCTGGAAGGAATGAGAGGGATCGATTAAGGAAGCATAGACAGTCTGAGACTGTAGGAGAAGAAGGGGGGTTGTCTCCCCTCGAGGGAGTGCAGCAATCTACAAGCATGTCGTCGAAAGGGCGATTTGTTACAAGCTGGCACAATCTTGTGGCTTCCTTCTCTATTTTTTTTTCCAATTGATCGACTGAAGGCATCATCTATCAAGCAGGAGGTTGATCAATGGCAGCATAATTATTGGAAGCTACAATCGTCACCTTGGAAACCCGCTGTTGTTGATGATCATCTGAGAAGTGAGGCACTGCAATCTTTAGAGATAACCATGGAAGCATATCGACTATTATGATGTGGGACGGCGTATCACAGGCATCATCTAAGCCTGCCTTGTTTTTTGGATGCCTCAGGCTATGATTAAAGAGCTGCAATCTCATCGTTTTAGAACTCAGATGAGGTGGAAAGACGGTTGTGATACATGAGAGCGAATAAGACAATCTTGAATGAATGGCTTCATGATGATTGTAACTACAGCATACATGTGCGTCACATGGAAAGGAGTTGGTAATTATCAGGATTGTCAAAAACTGCAGAGCCTATCATACTACAAGAAATTGCGTCAGCAGAAGTGAGGAGAACTCGGCATGCTAGAGATGACCAACATCTGTAGTCTGAAGGAAGCTGAAGCTGATGTGAAGGGGGGGGCAGAGTTGAAAGAAGTGATTCAAAGGGAAAGCGGAACATCTGGACAAATGCTGCGAATGGAATTGGCTGTGAGAGATCTTGGATCCTCCCACCATAATCATGTCTTAAGCTTAGAACAGATTTTTGTGTTGCGCCGGATCTGCTTCGACCTCCTGTGAAGACGAGTCCTTGTTACTAGTTGACGATTAATTGCCTCTGTAACTCAGTGGGAAAGCGTCAGTCTTGTAAACTGAAAATCCTCAATTTGATTACACACTGCCACAACTCAGCTTTAATCGGTCAGGGATTTTAGGACGTGATGTGCTGAATTTAGACTCAGAATGACATCACAAGAGTGAAGGCAGGACAAAAAGCTTTTGAAGTTGCTGATGACTCTTCCCCATCAATAATTTTCATTGAGGAGATTGAAGCTGTCGATATTAAGTGCTATGATGCACATTCTAGAGGTGAACAAATAGACTATGCTGGAATGTCATAATTAGCTTGATGAATTCATTCTTCAGTTGTCAGCTTGTGATATTCCAAACTGCCACAATATTGTTTCCATAAACCCTATGAGTTCCATCTGCCCTGAGCTTACAACTTCCCTCCCTTCTTCACCACAAACTCCAATGCTCAATATGAAATATTATCTCATCTTTGATTATCAGCATTAGAGGTCCTGTTCTTCTGGAGGACTATCACCTGATTAAAAAGCTTGCTCAGTTTGACTGCTTTTAAAACAAACAAAATATTTCTGAATGTGTTGTCCATGTCAGAGGTGCCAATACAAAGGAAAGCCCTTTGATTTTGTATCTCAATCCCTTAACCTTACTTGGAGGATTTATTGGCACAAAAACAGAGCATATTCAATACCCTGTATGCATTAATCAGATTTCAAAGGATATTCTGAAACAGGAATACACTTCTTGCTTTTTGTCTCTGTGGTATTCACATACATGCATCTATACGAGGAGGATAATCATCTTTACAACAGAAAAGTCTCTGAAACATAACAGGGATGCAGGGTAAGACCATACTAGAGTGTGTAAGAACTGGACACTATGCTACTAGTGTGAAAGAAGTTACAAATTTAACCAAACAGAGTGATATGCTGAATTCACCTCTTTGAAGCGAAAATAAGGATTTTCAAGATTTGATTGTAATGGCCAGGAGCATCTATGAGAAATTTGCAAATTGAGATAGGTATAACGGTGACATGAATTTTATTGTCATCATCCTAATCTCTTCCAACTCTTAAGGAAGTAAGCGCCTGCATTTGAACACCTTTGGACTTGAGAACTGTTCTATCTTGGAATTTCTTAAGAACCTCTGTGGTTGCGACTTTGCTTTCGAAACCCTTCGACACCGGGGTATGGTTTCCAGGAACAAATAGTTAGGGTTTGGTTGATTTCAGCCACCACAGGAAGAATTTAAGCAAACCCTCTTAGAGGGAGATAGCTCACTAGGGGGGCTTTGAAAGCCCTACTGTTGGCCAGGAAGATTGCACCGCTTGGCAGACCAAGACATGCCCTGGAACACCATGCTGCCCACAACTGCGTGCCTGATTTGTGATTTCTTCAATGCTGCCCTCCACAATGCATAATGTCGCCCTTTGATGTGCCAAGCCAGGTTGCCTTGTGTTGGGGAAGAAGTCCTCAGTTGAGTTCAGGAGCTAGAATGCTCTCCTTTGGCTTCCCCAGGTCCTCCAAGGTCAGGGGGTCAAGGTTTGGCTATGGAGGTAAGAGGAAAAAGATGAAGATGATGGAAAATCATGTGCACTTGGTGAAGCTGAGGGTATAGGAAGCTAAAAGGATCAGAGGAGGCTCTGATACCATGTGTAAAACCAAAGTTGTAGCAAGAAAATCGTGCACAAGAGGGAGATGAGAGCTCAATGTAAAAGAACAAAATCTTGCTTTACTAAGTTGCTCAAAGTACAACTTGGGTACACTCTATCTCACACTTGATAGGCTATTTATATAGCCTTTGCCAAGCTAGAGTTAGGGTTTTTCCTACCCCTTAAGACCATTTACATCCATCTACCCTCATATATCCTTGCTTAGGGTGAATTCTCATGCCTATATTGTAACACGATGAAGGTGTTGAATTTAATATCTTGACTCACGATCATTGGACTCAAATCGACAAACCATAGTTACAACCCACTTGTGCCAATATTAGCCCCATTGGGGGCCAATCATATGCAGTTTTGGAAAAGTGAAAAGTTTTGGGAAAGTGAAAATTTTTGGGCCGATCATATGCACTTTTGGGAAAGTGAAAAGTTTTAGTCTCTATCGAGTCTGAAAGCTTACCCATGGTCTTTTATGTGTTGCCAAACACAAAAGATGCAAGCACGGAATCACTGTTAGGATGAACCTTTAAGAAGTAGGCCCACTGTAATGTTGACTACCAGTCATAGTGCATTCACTTGGCCATCAACAATGTAGAAATTGTCATGACTTTTAGCAAGGGTAGTGCGGCTCCATCAAAGCCACTAGTAGAGCAACCCACCACCAAGCCTAAGGAGGGGGGGTTGTAGCTCGTCACAACCTGCCAAACCTCAAAGGCAGCAAACCACTGAAATCAAAGCCAAGGACCATGCACCATAATTCAAATGGATGCCTAAACATCAAGGGCCACCACCACACAAAAGCTCACAATCATAACCTCGCAAGGCTAGGAACTTGTATTTGAAACCTAGGAGGCCAAGAAGGAATTATAGCCATTGATGAATGGTTAAGTAATGGTGGGCCCCCACTAGAATCTTATTGCAAGTGCAAGGTTATTATGAGAGGGGAACACCTAGATATGGGTATCTAAAGCCAAGATGGCCAAGGGCACTACTCAAATGCTACATGCAACCTTGACCACACCAAGCCACATTACAAAAAACATCCTAGTGCCATAAACGACTCAGGATGCGAAGCCCATAGAAACCTCAAATGCATAAGATGATAGAGATTTAACAAGTCTATCTACCAAAGCCATAGCCTGCCACTCACACACTGCCTTAGCTAGTCCTACTAGCGCCCCTACAACCTCGCTAGCATTTAGTAGTGCAGCATCCTCGACTCTAATCAAGCCCATCTCACAAGGAGCCAAACCACACTCTCGGGAACAACCAGATCCGCGGCCATTAGTTCACAAATTATCTAGTTTGGTCAAGAATTACCAACCAGGAGTTCTTAAACCATCCTACGAATGATGATCGATCCTCACATTGGCTAAAGATCTAGCCGAAAACACAAGAGACAACTTGATTACTTGCACCAAGTGCTTGGATGCCAAGTTTACTCTACTCGCTAAGAGCTATGAGCATTTGGACATATGCCTCCTTGATCCATCCTTAGCGTTGGATGTCCACTCCATGCTATGCACCTAGGAGGAATATGAATTTGTAACGGTAAAAAATCCCACCATAATAGAGGAATTGATCGCCAATGTCGAGATATCTCGAGACCAAGCCCTCAAACAATGGGGGTTGATCACCTTCTATAGCAAGAGCAGAGTTACTGCCACAAGCCGACTCTGCGAGCTAGCCGATGATGACTCATCTTTCTTGAGGAAGTGGTATGCTCTCTGACTCAAATGGGAACAAGAAAGCGGCCAAATCATGACTAATGTTGAGCATTGATGTGGCATTAACACCTCTGAGTACGATCCCACTTATGTAGCTCCTACCTCTTTTAGGGTATTGGCCATCACTTGCAATCGATCATTGGAAGATCATATCATGAGCCACCCATACTTAGACCAAATTCTAACTAAGGAAGAGTTACACATTGCTAGCAGGATTGACTCTGGTGACTTCCGCATGGATGTTCTCACCTACATCACTCAAGTAGGCATCCGTCCTTCCGACATGGACCGCCATGCTAATCATGACTACAATCTAAACTTCTATGTTTGGCTCATGTGGAAGTGAAACACCGCAAGCTAGTGTTGAATGCCAATGACCCCTCAAACCTTAATGCCAGGAAGGATTTTGGGGCAAGGTGGAATCAAGCATGTGAATAGGTAAGGTGAATGAAACGCACAAATGAAACCTTTATCAGTGACCAAGACCGGAAGAGAGTGGATACAAATCAATTTGTGACTAATGAAAAGTCGTAAAAACTTTGGAATGAATGGACTACTTGAAGGAAAAAATGCTATTCTTTGTAAATTAGCATGTTATTCTTCACTAGAAAGCATAATCAATTTGTGCTCACTTTTCTGCAAGAAATTACTTTGAGAACACTAATGGTGAATGATGGCATTATGATAGGTACCCACTATGGTAGGTTAAAACAAAAGCAACAAACTTTCATTCTCAAAGGAGGAGCAAGCAAAATATGGCCTCTTGTTAGAGACGAGGGATTATAATCAACTCAAATTCAAGAACCCTTGTGATGATGGGACACTACGAGATATAGACCTTATAGCGACGTTTAAAGCGACGAAAATACAAACAACAAAATTTGCCCCCGTCGTCGCAAAAAGCGTCGTTATTGACGACGCCATAGAATCGTCGCTATATGAGTTGCTATATGCGTCGCAAATGCGACGCATATAGCGACGGTGCAGACAATTTGCGACGCTCATAGCGACGCCAATAGCGACGCTTGCAGTAAATTTGTGGCGCAAATAGCGACGGTAACAGAGAATTTTTTTTTGTGGCAGGGCAGCAAGCTGCCCTGCCACATATAGCACTGTGTGCTGTATGAGAGCCATACAAAATAGTTTCTGCACTGCTGCATACAAAGCATTTGCAAACAAAAAGAATGTATACTGAAATCATAAAACTGATACATGAAATAAATACATGATCGCATAAAATGCGATTGGTACAATCATGAAACGATATCACTAATACATAGAAAATGTCTACATAGATCGGGCGACTAAAAACTAAAGGTGTGTGAGCTCTAAGGATCCAAGGGTGAGCTACAAATCCTCGTCCCCCGAAAGCTCGTCCCGCTGCAAAGGAGCATCAAACGGATTCTGCAGAAAAAGAAACAACATATCAATCCACCATACAATAATGCATTCAAATATCTCATGGTAACTACGGACAAGAAAGATGAGTGACTTACAAGGCCGCCGCGTCTATACAATCTGTTGATCAATGCCCTGAAATCGTGCCTCTCTGCATATCGAGTCTCAAGGCCTTGCAGATCGCGATTTGTAATGGAGTGCTGCAAAGAAAACAAAATGCTAACTGTTAGAAACATGATTGTCAATACAAAGAATATCTCAAAAAAACAAATAAGCAAAACAAAAGAGAAACTTACAAAGTCCTCCAAATATGTCCTGTGGCTGCCACTCCCAAGATGATGCACCGATCCAGCCTCGATTCGTGCCCTCGCCGCCTCCCGCTGCTGACTCCAACGTCCTGGCAAATTTGTAGCCTCCTCCCTCAGTCGGCGCCAGTCGTCTGCATCTAACCACTCGGGCTTTGGAGCCCCACTCTTGATTGCCTTGCATGCGTCGGATCGTCTATGTGACATGTATGCACGCATGCAATCCATCATCCAGCCCGTAGAGAATCTATCTACTGCGGCTGGCACCGAGAACTCCTCGTGCAAGGATGCTACTATGTAGTCCTTGCTCCCCTCCGGTATGTTCCTCCAATGATCCAGGACGTTGTGCCAAAAAACTTGTTGGTACAACTCCCTCATGCGAGCCATCACCCTCCTCCCCTCATCATTCATGATGATGGCTCCTGACCTACTATCCACTAGGTATCCATAACCCCTAGGAGCTTGCCTAAGATGAGCCCTCTCCCATCTTCGTCCACGCTCCTAGGCATATCCAGGAGACCTCTGTACATCCAGTGTACCGACGGGGGTACCCTCTCCCGGAGTGCCACTCAAAGGGGTGCCACCAAAGGGGGTGCCACTAAAAGGAGTGCCACCAAAAGGCATGCCATCTGCCGACGGCTACGCAAAAGCCGGAGTAACTGGAGTGGATGTCCCCACAGGTGTGACAAATCCTGGAGGTGACGCAGCTCCAGCTGAACGACGAGACGGAGACACCACGTCCGTGTCTCCACAGCAGCACCCCCCTGATCCTCCTGCTGTCGCAGTCCCTCCCTCTGGCCCAAGTCGCGAGCGTCGAGATCGTCTGCTCGAAGCTGAAGTATCTGATTGCGCTGAAGCTGATCTAGCAGAGCGCCCTGACGAAGAACGAGACAGCTCCTGGTCTGCCATCTCTCTGAAGCTCGCGAGCTGATCTGGAGACATGCGTGCCATCATGTCCTGAAACTCCTCATCGCTCATCCCTCGACTCATCCTGAAAATGTCGATACCTGCATAGATAAAAAATGATGTTAGAATAATCAATTTAAACTATACAAAGCACATTAATATGAATCATTTTTGAAAAATCTCTCTTAAAATGCATATCTTGTCTACCTTTATGGAAGATCTAAACAACGAATTGAGTAATACAATTCTCCAAGAATGAAGTATTCTATGGTCCCATGTTAATCTCCTGACACAACTCTGCATACATTGAAAGGTCGATAGACATGTCACCACAAAAGAACGAGTCTGCCTCGTTCTCAAAAAATTCTACGACTTCTGTATTTCCATCATTGTTAGCCGATGCGGGCTCCAAGCTTGCGGTGGCCTCCACCCCTTGTAATATCGACCCCTCTATTTGCATATTTTCTTCATCTATGCCTGGAACATCGCTTTGATCATATACTCTCACACCTCGAGGAGTTGAAGGTATAACATATCACCATCAAGGTTGTCGGGGGTTTGGAAGGAAGATTACCTGTTCACAAACACTTACAAAGCGACTTCAAACCATTGTGACATAAACCATGTCGTATTACAATTAGCAAGCAAATGACTATTTGCACCTGTTCACAATGGGCCGGCAACACAAAGGTGTCGCGCAAATCCGTCCATTTTTTTTCGAAATCTATTTCGAGAAATCCAGATGGACCTCGTCGAACTGTTGCTCCAGCTCCTCCAAGTACCATTTTGAACCACTGTACATCGAATAGTATCATGGAGAAGCTACGGTAATCCACCGTAATAATACTTTGCAAGTTCCCAAAATACTCCATCTCATCCACAACCGTGTTTGGATCCGTTGCTCGTCGCCGACTCTCTTGCTCAAACCTTGCCATGACACCACAGTCCATTGTGGAGCGCATTTTGTCAATACGCTCCACCCGAAAATGCCGTCCGCGCGACCACGCTACACTATATATTTTGTATTGTACATTGAAACAGTCAAATTAGATGTAGCAAGTAAATTTAGATACGACACATTCTAAACCCCTCATTACCTTTGGACTACATCCCCTCGAGAACTCCCACTCCTCCATTGAGACCTCTCCCAATCCCGAAAAGTCAATCTCGGAACAAAGGTCTGCTCACTTGAGCACTCTCCCAATCCCGGAAAGTCATGCATTGTCCACATGAGAATGGCTCGAATGTTGGCTGATCGCCGACCATCGCGCCTGCTCATATCTTGCACCATGACCCCCTCCTCCTACAAAATCTTAAGCTCATCGACTAATGGACGAAGATACACGTCCATATTTTTTACTTTGTAGCGGCCCGGGACGAGCAAGCTAAGGATGAGATGTCCTTTCTTCGTAGAAAGCCATGGAGGGATGTTGTAGTTGACAAGCACTATAGGCCACACACTGTAAGAAGTCGAGCGCAGACCGAATGGGTTCACACCATCCATGGCAAGACCGAGCCAAAGATTCCTTGGATCTCGCGCAAAGCCTGGGAAGGTAGAGTCAATGTGGCTCCATGCGCGCGAATCTGCTGATATTTGTTGAACTCCATCCGTGGACCTATTCTGCACATGCCACGTTGTCAAGCTTGCCATGGCAGACGTGCGAAACATGTGGTTTATGCGGTGGATGAGCGGAAAGTGTCTGAGAACTTTTTGATTGATGGTTTGCCCTTGCAAGTCCTGTCGATACCTGTGAGCACCACACTTTGGACATGTCTCCATAGTCTCGTATTCATCTCGAAACAATATGCAGTCGTTGATACATGCATGGATGTTATTGTAGTCCATGCCAAGCTTTCGTAAAATATGTCGTGCATCATCACGAGACTCAGGCATGGTATTTGCAGGTGGCAATATATGATATTTCAATAACCTGAAAAAAATCATAAAACACCTTGAAAAAACACAAATGTTTGCAATAATACTGTTAAAAAAAAAATCAATGAAGCCTGTGTGCAAGGTACCTGAATAACTCAGTCACACTCGTATCGCTCTAACCGTATTTTGCTTGCACACTTAAGAGTGCAAGCAATGTCTTCAACCGAGATACTCGGCACCCATCATATAATGGTATGGATGCTTCCTCTCTAAGCGAGTCAGATGTCTCAACATCCATGGGAATCAATGCATCGATCATTGCCTCCATCTCAGGCTCCAAGATTGTAGGTAGGTCGGAAAGGTTGTCTGTCTCCTCTGGCATTGACGGTATAGATGGGCCTTGCGAGTGGTCGATTGGCTCCTGCAATCCATCCATCGCACATCCACAAACTCTTCTAATTGGCCGCAAAGGGTGCACTTCCCCTTGGGTCGAGACATCACCCCCCTGGATACAAAATTTGCCAACAAGACCCAATCTTATTGTGTATGGTTTTCAATTAGCTTGACAGTACAATGCATGAAAAATGCTAACTTCAAATTACCATTTGCTGAAAATCCGCAATCGCCTGATCAATGATCTCAGATTGAAACTCGCCAAATCGTCGTACGTGTTCTATAGACAATCGGCGTTTTCGTCTAATTGCCAACTTGCATTGAGAGCAAGGACATGGGACACGCTGATTAAGATACGTCTCGCGGTCTTGAACAATAAGACCTTCTTCATTTGCCATCTTATCTACATTACAGCAAACGGGGCTTAAATGGATAGCTTTATGGAGATGTACGTCAAGTTGCAAGTTTACCATAAATCTTGCATTGTATATAGTAGTTGAGAGATTTTCCGATGTTATATCTCGGCCTTGTATCATGCTCAACGATTTGTTTGTCCCGGTAGATAATTATTTGTTATATCTCGACTTTGAGTATAAGTAATCCATTTTAAAATTAATGCGCACCATCTATGAAATTTTATAACTATAGTAATAAAATTTATTTCAATCTATTCTATTCATAGTCATAAGACCTGAGATAAATTATCCTATACTCAATTTAAGGATTTCTTCTTCTATAACAATACTTTTGGGTTCATTTTGATGAAGTACGTGGCCCATGGCAAAGCACATTGCATACCATGATCAATAAGTCTATTATCTTAAATTTCCTTCCCCTCCCTCTCCCTCTCTTTCTCTCCCTCTCTCTCCCTCTCCCTCTCCCTCTCTTTCTCTCTTTCTCTCACCCTCACCCTCTCCCTCTCGTTCTCTTTCTCTCCCTCTCTCATTTCCTTCCCCTCCCTCTCTCTCTCCCTCTCCCTCTCTTTCTCTTTTTCTCCCTCTCCCTCTCTATCTCTCTTTCTCTCTCATTTCCTAAACAAGCAAAAAATAAAGTGATTTAAACATCCTCCAAGCAAAAGGGAGAGGGAGAGATACAATGCACTCTCCCTCTCTTTCTCTTTCTATCCCTCTCTCATTTCCTTCCCCTCCCTCTCCCTCTCGCTCTCTTTCTCTCTCATTTCCTCTCCTAAACAAGAAAAAAATAAAGTGATTTAAACATTAAACAAGCAAAAGGGAGAGGGAGAGAGAGAATGCACTCTCCCTCCTTCTCCCTCTCTTTCTCTTTCTCTCCCTCTCTCATTTCCTCCCCCTCCCTCTCCCTCTCCCTCTATTTCTCTTTCTCTTTCTCTTTCTCTTTCTTTCCCTCTCCCTCTCCCTCTCCCTCTCCCTCTCTTTCTCTCTTACTCTCTCGTTTCCTCTCCTAAACAAGCAAAAAAGAAAGTAATTTAAACATTAAACAAGCAAAAGGGAGAGAGAGAGAGAGAATGCACTCTCCCTCTCCCTCTCCCTCTCCCTCTCTTTCTCTCCCTCTCTCTCCCTCTCCCTCTCCTTCTCTTTCATTTCCTCTCCTAAACAAGCAAAAGAGAACGATTTAAACCTTCAACAACAAGCAAAAGAAAGAGAGAGGGAGACTCACCAATGAGATATGGCAAGCGTGGGCAGCTTCTCTTTGCAACGAGGGCTCCTCCTCTCCTTCGCGAACAACGGTGGCGGCGTCAGCAAGTCTCTTCCTCTTCTTCTCTCACAAAGCCTTCGCTCTCTCCCTTGCTCTCGCTCTCAAAAGGCGAAACAAAAGAAATGAAAACGGCGCTCGAGATTCGGCTGCATTTTTTTTCCTGTGGCGTCGCTATTGGCGTTGCAAATGCGACGCAAATAGCGACGCCAATAGCGACGCAAATAGCGACGCCGATATCCGCCATCGCTAATCGGCGTCGCTAATTGCCCAATTCCTTGTAGTGGGAGTAAGAAGATAGGTAGCTTGCTTGTAGACACAGAATCCAAACATGACCTTAAATGACTAAAGATTGAAGCATCTACAACCACAGGTCCCTCTGTACTGCCATTGTCCACAACCTACGATGCCTATGTGCAAGAACTCTAGTCATAGTTGGGACGGGAAAAGGAAGATAAGAAGATAGCTGTAGCTGAGAGTTCGAGGCTGAAAGGGAGACGATGGAAGCCTCTCAGTTAGAGAGAACCCGTCAAGTGGCCATCAATCAAAGAGAGATCAAGGAGCTGAAAGCGAAGCTCAATGCCAAAGGAAAAGAAGACGAGAGATAGCAAGAAAAATTCGCGGTAGAAGAACACAGCCTTATGAGCCTACAACTCAATTTTGATGAGCTAGTGGCGCTGTATAAAGGGCCAAAAAAAGAAAATGAAGAAATCTACGATGTTGCAGAGTAGGTAGCAACATTAGAAGAAGAAAGAAGCCGCAAAAAAGCATATAGCAAATTTGGAACAAAGGCTAGCCTCAGAGCTTGAAGAAGAACAATGCGTGGAAAGAGAAATTGAAGAGCATGAAAAGAGAAGGGTGTTAGCCAGCAGCAAGCACAACGAAAGCTTGCAAGACGTGAAGAAAAAAACAGATGACTGTGTGAACAAAAGCGAAGAAAGAGTGAGTGCCTTAGCACGCTAACTATCCCTTGCAGAAGGCGAAAAAATGCTAGCAGAGAATAGGGTAGAGGTAGCACATGTGACCCAATGATGCACCTTTCTCCGCACTCTCTTGGATGCTGCACAATTTGAGAAAGAGGAGGCCATTGAGTCCTTAAAGAAAAAGTTAGAGATCACCCGCAGGGCTCTAAGGCATGGGCTACACATTCAAACACAAATTGCAAGGCCCACAAAAGTAGAGCCACCACATCATAGGATAGAAGAGAGGTGGATCAAAGACATAGAACCAAGTGTTGAAAGGGGTAGCAAGCAGTGGCTCCTTACAAGGAGGTTTTTACGACAAGGATGCCCCCACTACTCTTGTTGACCTCCAATGCCAGCCAAGATATGTAAAAAATTACGCAGCGCAGTGAAAAAAAATCTGAGAAAGAGATAGAGAGTACAGAACACATAAGAGGAGAATAACAAAATTTCTTTATCTCCAAACAACTGATACAAAGATGGCTCTGTCCACCCGTGCGTTTCCATTGTGAAGCTTAGATGGCGTTCTAGATAGAAGATAGGTGAAGAGCTTAAGGCTATTTGGAACAACTCTGACTGGGTGAAAGATAGATAATAGATGGCTGTGAAGGGGTTTACCTTTTATAGCTTGTGAAGGGGGTCAGGATGGATGGCCTTCCATATGCACCTATGTCTGTTGACCTTCCATGTGCCCATGTGTTTGTTGACCTTCCATATGCACATGTGTTTGTTGACCTTCCATGTGTAGCTCCACTAGTTGGCTAGGGAATGTTCCCTTTACCATTGGCTAGGGCCCCTAATAACTCTCTTACTCTGCAACTCGATGCAATGTGCCTCGAGTTGCTACTAGCTTAACTACTTTGTCCAACCCAAAGATTAGATCCACAATGGTCACCTTTTTGCCATCTGGTCACATAGACCTCATCTGACATACAAGTCAAGACTCAACCAATGTCCAGGCTCACATATGGCTTCTCCTCATAATGGGGGCCTTACAACTTTGAGCACCATGGATCATTGGTGGCACCTTATGAGGCTGGGGCATTGAGCATATCTAACACCCCCCCTCAATGTCCACCCGTAGATGAACTATATCCTCAGCTCAATGCCAAGTCTTTGAAGATGAACTTGAAGCAGATCCTTCGTAAGTGCTTTGGTGAAGATATCCACTCCATTCTCCTCTGTTGGATAGTAGACCAATTCCACTATCCCATCCTCGATCAAATCACACACATAGTGATACTGGATCTCTATATGTTTGGTGCGCGCATGAAACACTGAATTTTTGGCAATGGAGATGCAACTCAGATTGCCACATCTCAGCACATGTGGTTCTTCATCCTACACTCCCATATGCCATAGGATCCTTCTTAACCATACTGCTTCACATGCAGTAAAACAAGTTGCCTTGTACTCTGCTTCGGTAGAAGACAATGTGACTGTTGGCTACTTCTTACTAATCCAAGAGAAAATTCCTGAGCCTAAAGAGAAACAATAACCAGAAACAAACTTCCTGGAATCACTGTCTCCTGCCCAATTTGAGTCACAATTCCCCACAAGAGAAGTTCTGGAATTGTATGTGATACCATAGTCAAGAGTTTCCTTCAAGTATCTGAGCACCTATATCCCAGCTTTCCAATGACTCTCATGAGATTTGTTTGAGAACCTGCTCAAAACACCAACAGCAAAATTGATATCTAGTCTGGTGTTACACAAGTAGATCAAACTGCCAACCAACCTTCTGTACCTCCCAATGTCTACTAGTGCTAATGTATCCTCAATGGATAACTTTGCATTCACCTCCATACATGTAGCTATCTCCTTTGCACTCGATCATGCCAAACACCTTCAAGATCTCTCATGCATACTTTTTCTGAGAGATGAAGATCCTTCCTGGCTCTTTCCAAACTTCAATCCCCAAACAATAGTGCAGCAAGCCTAAGTTTGTCATTTCAAACTCAGAACTCAAAGCCTTTCGAGTTTGGTTGATCATATCTTCATAGTCACCTGTAATAAGAAGGTCATCCACAGATAGGACAATCACTACAGACTTTTTACCATCCCTGTAAACATACAAGTTAGCATCTGAGGCACATCTTTTGAAGTTTAAGCTTAAAAAGAACTTATCTATCCTGTTGGTACCATGCTCTGGGGGACTTGTTTTAGCCCATACAATGCCTTCTTTAGCTTACACACTTTGTTCTCAGAATGGGGGCCTTCAAACCTTGGTGGCTGAGCCACATACACCTCCTCCTTGAGGTCACCATTTAAGAACGCTGATTTAACATCCATTTGGTAAACTAGCCACTGCTTGTGGGCAGCCACTGCAAGTACTGTGCAAATAGTGGTCATTTTGGTAGTTGGGGCAAATGACTCTTGAAAATAAAACCCTTCAACCTGTGAAAATCCCTGGGTAACCAGTCTGGCTTTGTACTTTTCTAAGGTACCACCAGCCTTGTACTTTACCTTTCAGATCCACTAGGTACTAATAACCTTCCGCTTTGCTAGCCGATCCACTAGCTCCCAAGTGTCATTCTTCATTATGTTGTCATACTCGGCTTGCATAGCTGCCTTCCATGCTAGATCTACAAGTACTTCTTCCAAGTTAGTTGGCTCCTTTACTTCTCTCATAATCTCAGCCATCAAGGCCATATTGACTATGTGAGCAGAAGCCCTCCTTTGCTCCTCTATTCTCTAAGACCTCCTTGGTCCATCTACCTTCTCCTCAACAGATGCATGCATAGGATTATTGTGGTCATAGAGTTGCTTCACCCAACATGGCAATGGATTTTCCGGTGGGGTGATGTGAAGTTGGTGAACTTTTTCCTCATCATCTGAAGATGATGCTTCCTCCTCCTTAAGCATAGGGACAGCTCTCGGGACAGGCTCATAGTGGACTACTTCTTTGCTTGATGATAAAGTGGAAGAACTTTCCTTCTCCTCCTCCACTGTATGCGGCTACTCCTTGAACTCCACATCACGGCTCGCGATGATCTTCTTTGCCTCTTGGTCATATAATTTGTAAGCCTTCTGCTCATCACTATAACCTAAGAAGATACATTTTTTGCTTTTTGGTTTTAACTTGTTTCTCTTCTCATCTAGAATATGTGCATAACATTCACATCCAAAAATTCTGAAATGTGAGACACATGGTTTCTTACCAATGTAAGCGTCATGAGGTGTTTTTTCCTTGAGAGCCTTTGTGTAGCTCCGATTTAGAATGTAGACTGCAGTATTAACAGCTTCAGCCCAAAAATGGTTAGGCAATCCCTTGCCCTTTAGCATGCATCTTGCCATCTCCACAATGGTGCAATTCCTGCGTTCCACAACACCATTCTGCTGAGGTGTGTGAGGCGTCATCAATTGGCGCTTGATCCCTTTGCTCTTGCAAAAGTCTTCAAACTCCTTTGAGTTGAACTCACCACCACCATCCGTTCTAAATTTCTTCACACTTTTCCCTGTTTTATCCTCAACAAGTTTTAGCAATTCTTTAAATTTACCAAAATCTTGAGCCTTATCACGAAGGAACTACACCCACATCTTCCTACCATAGTCATCGAAAATCAACATATAATAAGAAGATCCCTCCAAGACTTGTGTAGGCATCTTACTGCACAAGTCAGCATGCACCAACTCTAGAGAATCCTGTGCTCTATTCTTGATTTCCTGTGGAAATGCCTTTCTCTGTTGCTTGCCCATCATACAAGCTTCACATGGTTCCTTCAATTCAGTCACTGTAGGTAGGTGAGCAACCATACCTTGCTTTTGCATCTCCTTCAACACTGCGAATCTGATGTGTCCAAACCTTTCATGCCAAAGATTACTTGTGCCCACTCCAGCAGTGGGTGTAAGAGCACTTAGCTCATACAGGTTGTTCTTTCTTTCTCCTTTGCTAACAATTTTGCTAGCACTGTCAAGAATTTCTGCACCTGTCTTCTTGAACCTCACTTCATGACCAAGATCAGTTATGGTAGCAACTGATAATAGATTTCTCCTAATTTTAGAAACATACAACATATCTGAAAGCTTTTTGACTTCACCATTTGCAGCAACAAAAGAAATAGTACATGTGCCCACAGCAAGGCATTTTGCATCATTTCCAACTATCACAGTGATGGATTCTTGTAGAGGCTGCATAGAACTATATAGACCTTTCTTCTTGGTCATGTGACGGGAGGCCCCACTATCCAACACCCATGAGTCAGTGGTAGATTCTTCTTGCACTGAGGAGCACACTTCCTCAATGGTCGCCATGGATAACTCCAACTCTGCTTCAGCCGTATTGGCTGTCTCTTTCCCTTTACTTTTAAGGGTACCATTCTTTTCATCTGCCTTCTTGACACGACAATCTACAATTGCATGTCCTTTCTTCTTGCAGTAGAAGCACTCTCCTTGAAAATTCTTCTTACCTTCCTTCTTCTTTTTGTCCCCATCATTTTTGGTGGAGGAACCACCTTTTCCTTTTGCATTGGTAGGGAATACAGCATCTCCATTGTTGCTTCCTTCTTGGGCTTTCAGCCTCAACTCCTCCTCCATCAATAATGCACAAAACTCCTCAAAAGTCAAAGCTTGAGGTCTCACCTGAGTATTAAGGGTAGTTACTAGTCCATCAAAATTTTGTGGACAAATCCAAAGACACCTCTTTGCTAGCTCTTCGCTAGTCTTTTGTATCCCAGTGCCAGCCATTTGGTCATGTAGATTCTTAATCTGAGTGATGAATGCTTCAACCGTCTCTCCTTCAGCAGCAAACTTCTCTACTGCTAGTTGATTCTCTAAGTTTTGAATCCTTGTTTGGTTTCTTTTTGCATACTGAATCCTTAGTACATTCCAAGCCTTTGATGCTTTGGTTGTATGTTGAATCAAAGTTAGAACATTGTCAGAACAACTTGTAACTAAGGCACACAATGCATATGCATTCCTTCGTTTCCAAGCTCGTAGAAGATCTGCATTCGGAGGAATCATCACACTAGAATTTGATGGATCGGGGGTAGGCTGTGGTTTTGCATCAGTTCCAAGCACAGTTTCCAAAAGCTTATAAGAATCAAGGATAGTTGTAATTTTGAACTTCCACAAGGTGTAGTTTGTACCATCTAACTTGCCTTCATTGAAGGTTGGTGGATGAATCCACAGTGTTTGAATAGCGTACAACAGCACCACCTCTTGCGCCACTTCTTGATGCGCCACAACGGTTTTTGGAAGACGACATCATTCCTCTTTGCTGTTGAAGTCTTTGCCTCTTATACACTCTTTGATCCCTAGAGCCCTCTAGGCTATGATACCATGTAAAAAATTACACGGCGCAGCGAACAGAATCTAAGAAAGGGATAGAGAGTAGACAACAGATAAGAGAAGAATAACAAAATTTATTTATCTCCAAATAACTGATACAAAGATGGCTTTGTCCACCCATGCGCTTCCACTGTGAAGCTTAGATGGCGATCTAGAAAGAAGATAGGTGAAGAGCTTAGGGCTAGCTGGAACAACTCTAACTGGGTGAAAGATAGATAATAGATGGCTGTGAAGGGGTTTAACTTTTATAGGTTGTGAAGGGTGTCATGATGGATAAACTTCCATATACACCTGTGTCTGTTGACCTTCCATGTGCCCATGTGTGACCTTCCATATGCACATGTGTCTGTTGACCTTCCATGTGCCCATGTGTCTGTTGACCTTCCATGTGCACCTCCCAGGTAATATTCTAGGAAATATTCCCTTTACCATTGGCTAGGGCCCCTGGTAACTCTCTGACTGTGTAACTCGATGTAATGTGCCTCGAGTTGCTACATCTTAACTACTTTGTCTAACCCAAAGATTAGACCTACAACGGTCACCTTTTTGCCATCTGATCACATAGACCTCAGCTAACATACAAGCCAGGACTCAACCAATGTCCAGGCTCACATATGGCTCCTCATAATGGGGGCCTTACAACTTTGAGCACCATGGATCATTGGTGGAACCTTATGAGGGCAGAGCATTGAGCATATCTAACAAGACATCTATTCTATGGCTAGATCAATGTGAAAAAAAAAATGCATGAAGGTCATAGTCACTACACCTAGGGGTTCTCAAGTTAAGCATGTCCAGTGGCTTCGGTCGACTGTCTCTGACTCTAACCCCTAGCCCATTTTGATTCCCCACATCATGCTTAGGGCACATCAAGGGTAGGACATACCAAGGGAGGTCACATGCACATATGGTTAGACTTGTCTCCTTAAGCCGCACACTACACCTCCAATGATGCACGAACTGGGTCCTCAAGTGTGGGACAACACCCATGCTTTCGACCCAACTCCCAGTTCCACTAGCACGAGCATAAGGCACCATACTATAAAGTAGACATGCACCCAAATAGTGCACCTTCTTTTATTTTCAAGTAGTTACAAATGCTGCAACCCACCAACTTCGGAGGCCCCATCATTCATGCAAAACATTCTTGGCCCCCATCCCCTCAATTAGTTAATCAACCTTTCCCCAAAACTAGTCCCCACGAGTCCCCATCATCATCGACTCACACAACCACCTTTTTCAATCACCGAATCTCATCAACTCAAAACCGCAAGTGTCCTAGAACTCAGGTATCTAGGAGGGGGGTAATGTCCCATGATAGGTCACCATTCAATCCAAACGAAGCAGAGGACGACCACGAAAGATCATGTCAAAAAGTGAATGACAAAGCTCTTTCTACTCAAGTAGGCATAGTGAAGGAGAAGGCAAGATCACAAAATGTGGAAAAGCCTCAGCAATTTTGACGAGGTCTAGTCAAGGATGAAGGCTTCTCAGTCAAGGATGAAGGAGAACCCCCAAGGGCTCTCATTAGGAAAGCACAGGGTGCAATGTAAATCATTTTATGAGAGTGCCAGGCACCATCTTGAGAAAGTCTTAAAGTCTAATTGCCATAGGTGAAGGGATAAGGAAACTTGAAGGGAATAGGCAAAGAGAGTCTTGGCAAGATACCCGATCATGTAAAAAAGGAAATGGTAGGTGTCCAAGGGATTTAGAGATCTGTCCAACACAATCTTCAATTTCAAGGACAGATATATCCATCCCCATTATCCAAGTAGGATCCGTCCAATACCATCATCAATTTTTCAAAGGATAGATCCCCTTACTGTCAGTGTCAGTAAAGAACCACGTCCAACAACATCTTCAATTTCAAGGACCGATCCATCTAACACCATTCCGTGCAACAGCTTGTATACAAACTCAAAAAAGCCATCTGGCTACACCCATCCCACCTTCCAACTACTACCCATCAATACTAGGGGAGTGGCACTAGGCTAGGAGGGGGGTAATGTTAACCTTAGCACAAGAAGAAAGTAGAAAACGTGGAAAAGCACAAGTCGGGGCCTTAAAGAGGTGGTCCAGAAGGAAAGTAGGCACAACCAAAGAAGTAGGAAGGGAAACGACCAAAAGCGCAAGGGTGGCCTCAAAAGCTAAGTCAAAGGCAAAAGAACATTTTTAAATGCAAGGCACCTCTAAAATTTTTTGTAAAAGAGCACTAGGCTCCCTCCTGTGCAAATTGTAAAGGTAGATGGGTGGTAGAAAGAACGCTAGGAAGATAGGAGGACAATGTGAAAAAGGGTCTAGGGACACCGCCGTAGGCCACAGTCGGCCATGTAAAAAGGGGTTGACTACCCAAGAGGGATTTAGGGTTTTGTATATAAATTTGAAAAGTAAATGAAGAGATCATTCTTGTGTGTGGCCGAAAGTAGCTCTCCTGTTTTTGTTCTTCTTCTTGTTCTTGCTTGCTTGAGCTTGTGCTTGAGAGAGGGAGTGTGAGAGTGTGAGGGAGTGAGTGTGTGAGGGTGAGGAACTATGGTGGAAAAGCTCTCCATCTTTTCCTCTCTTCTTCTCTTCTCTTCTCTTCTCTTCTCTTCTCTTCTCTTCTCTTGCTCTTCACGGCAATGGAGCTTGGAGCGTGGAGCTTGAGGATCGAGCTTGCACTTGGATCGTGGAGCTACCGGAGTGCTCGGGAGAGGATGCAACTCAATCGAGCATGGAGGTAAGCTCACTACACTCATAAAGAGAGATAGCACGTCGACTATGTGAGAGGTAGCCATTAGTGCTCATCTTGAAATTCTTGAAACAATAAGTGGTCCATGGGTCTTGGCAGCTGAGCTTGAGTGCACCTCTACAACATGAAAGAAACTTTATTTTCTCAAATGCTCACTCACTCCCTCACTCTCACTCACTCACTATCTCTCAATCTCAATATAATGCAGTTGAGAAGATAGGATAGAAGTAAGAAGAGGAAGGCTCTCAAGTTTTTATACACAAGAATGGTCATTTCTATTTAGTTTCTAGCTTTTATGCATGGATTTAGGATTTTGCATTCACTCCATAAATTGGAAACCCTTTTACTTTTTGGCCTCTTGATTGATCTCTTTTATTATATTGATACACAATATGTTAATAGACAATTCCATCTAAAAGTGAATAGAGACTAAGTGCCTACAACCTCACTTGTTTTGAATCTTTCTAACTAGCTCTAGGGCTTTTTACAATTTGCGGTGGAGAAATTCTGAATCTTGAATTTATATTACAAATTAATAATGTTACCAAATTAATTTCATGATGTGGATAATGGTATGTGAAACTATCCAAAATGATTAATCCTTCCAAAATATTCCTAGCACATTGCATTTTCGCTTCATGTATATCCTTCTTCACCATTTTTATTTAATGCTCCTTTTTCACCTTCTTTCTAATAAAAACATATGTAGTCCTATTTTCAACTAAATCTATCAAAAGAATTAGAACTAGCTTACTTTAAGCTCAAAGTAAGCATTTGACATGCCGTTAATAAATCACAAGTCTGTGAATGGAGATAAACTACGAAGTAAATTGAGAAAAGAGAGAGTTTTCTTCCCATTCAATCTATGTAAGCTACCTTAAAGTAGGTATGAGCAATTTCTTGACATCCAAGGAGATCCATAACCCTCTTTTAATTGATTGTGAAATCCACTCTAGAAAATACTACCACCAAGCTCTACTTCTCTCTCACCTCAAGATCCTCATCCACTCTTGTAAATTGAAGCCAACATAGAGGCCATGCATATTTCTTTTCCACACCATCCTTATGCCAAATCATTAAGAGGAGAGGTTGAGCTAGTAAGGGAAATTGTGAAAGGATCATGACACAACTGTGAGGTTATCAAGGCCAACCTTGTGCTACTAACTCATAATAATCACACTCAATGATGAATGTTTTTATGAATTATATTCAAGAGGGAATGTTTCATCATTATGCTATTTTTTGGTAATTTTTTGACATTTTTATTTATTTATTACATTGTGTAGTATATTTTCACCATTTTTTGGCTATTATTAATGCTAAAATAAAAAGCCAAAAATCCATTAGGAACATAGATGAATACTACATAAAGAACCAATTTCAACCCACAAGTACATCTCAAATTGAAAAATTTACAAATTATCTTGAAATAACAATCACTTACACATTATTTTCACTACTTTTTGTGTGTTTTGAGTATTTTCAGAATGCTATAAGTCATTGGACCAATGCTAATGCACCATAGGACTATTGATGCAAGCTCTTTAATCTCCTAAATTCTTAGCATTCACCATTTATGAATACATATGAATGGTGTACTTCTATGTAGAAGTGTTGCTAAAACAAGGATATAAGACACATAGTGGGAGGAGAATGAAGGACTCGGGTGACTATAAGTACACATAGTCTCATTGAGCAAGATAATCCATCCACAACCAAAAATGGGACTTCTTTTAATACTTGGGTTAGTGAGGAATACCATGTGCTCTATCTTATCTCTCTTCTTGAAGCTCTGAATAATTTTAACCTTCTCTTTGTCTCCTCTTAATTGAGTCATAAGGAGTTAACCTTGATGAGTTGATACCCATGAGAATCGTATACTCTTTAAGCATGTAATAATATCTCAAGACTCTTTAGAATTTCCCTCCTTTTGAAAATGTACTAGCTTATGATGGGGGTCATTAGAGAGTTGAGAGAGAGTGTGTGCGTGAGTGTGAGGGACCATGTAGATGAAGCCTCCTTCTTTCTCTTGAGCACTATCTCATGACTATGGTCATTCTTCTTCCTTGCATGCTAAGGTCGTAGAGGGTTGGGAACAAAAGTAGTGCATTCGTGGATCATGGAGCATTGCAAATGCATCCTTTATGCCTTGCATTTATCAAAGTCAAGTACTAGTGTGGTCTCCATCCCTTAAGTCTTTGAGAATTTTGAGTTGCCTCTTTTTACCTTTGTGTGCACTCCACCATGCACAACCTTAGTCTAATGAATTGGCATGCCCATTGTCACATGCACATGCACTGACACTTGCATTGACACACACACTGGTGTGCACTAGAGCACACTAGCACTTGTACACACACTTGAACCTTGCATACCCTCCACTACACACCAACATGAATAGATGCTATGTTAGGTGGTCACAATAGATTGAGCACTTGGATTGTCCCTCCTTCCTTTTCTCTCTTTGGCCATGCATTCACCTTGTTTACAAGGTAGGATCAACATGTAGAAAGATGAAGAAACATGGCACCTTATAGTACATGTATGCTATCCCACCATTCACTATTAACCAACTCATAGATCATTGCACTCTATTGTGCACTTCTATGCACTTTTGCACACTTGTGTGTGCTCATGTGTGCTTGTGTTTACTCTTGGACACTCTAGTACAGGGACATTTGCACTGACACACCGACACATGCTTGTGTGTACCCTTATACACCCATGCATGACTGTGTATACCCTTATACACTCTTAGGGAAGTTACTATATGTATATCTTCTACATCACATGCGTTCAAGGCCTATTTATAAATATCCTTATTTGTGAAATTTTCTTGAATAAAACATAACCCTTTTCTATTCAATATGCAAATAACCCTTTTATATTGCACCCTTATGTATATAAAAGATGTATAAAAATTGTATTTTAAAAATACCTTATTTTGAACCCATGTGATGCACACATATATTTATGAGTAACTTACACAAGTATACATTTACGTGTGCTTGTGTGTACCCTTATACGCTTACGTTTGTAGCTTGCATTGTGCACACACCTAAAAGCACCTATTGCACTTACATTATAATAATTGCCATACATGCACTCACCTTGCATCTTAGCACACAACATAGTGCCCTACCCTTTACCACACTTGCACTACAACACACTCTACTCTACTTCCTTTGAAACCTTAACACCCACCCTGTTCATATGGGAGGGTCAAGGGGAAGTGAGGGAAGATGGCGAGGCCTTTCTTGTGCACTTGTTGCATCTCGTTGCACACCTTCGTGTACATGCATACACTCTAATAGAATTACATCCACTTGTGTGCAAACACCCTAATGTACTTACATGCAATGTGTGCACATGCACGTGCATGTACACTACACATGCTCTAGCATTGGCACATGCACTAATGTACACTTGTGTTCACTAGAACTATGCACATGCACTAAACCCACCAGCCATTGGCACTTAGTACACCCATGCACACAATAGTGCACTAAGCCTAGTACAGTCCACTAGCACACTTGCACTTGTACACAAGCCATCGACTAGGATATTGAAACATCATCACTTGCATTCCACTCTTGATCCTAGTACACTCCCATGCACTAACTCTCACCTTCTAGCCTCTACTGCACTACACATACACTCACTATGGACAACCTTATGCACTAAAAACACTATCCTAGTGCACATAAATTTTTGCACTACCTCACTAACTACATTATATCTTGCACACAACTTTGCTTAATCAATTGCATGACACATAGACACCATTGTGCACTCATTGTTAGATTAAATTCACAAGGTCCCATTGTACACCCATTATGGACTACCACCTTCAAGTACACACAAAAGTCCACATCATCATGCCACATCAGCATGCACTCACAAGAGTCTCTTTCCTCTTAATTCCAACCCCAATACCACCCTATTTGTAAGGAAGGCCAAAGGGAAGGAGGAGGGAGGAAGGTGATATCTTGCATAGCACTAGTGTGCACATGTACACATATGTACAATAGTGTGCACATGTACACATATGTACAATAGTGTGTACATGTATGCATACGTACACTAGTGTGCACATGTGTGCATTGGCATTTTCACATGCACTTGTGTACATTTATGTGTACTTGTGGCCACACCCTCACCCATTATAGGTCCATTTTGCTCATAAACCCTGCATTAAGCGTGACCTAGTACAATTGGGTGTAATGTAGAAATTGACATAACATAGGTACTAGCATGTACATGTGAACACATGTGCACTTTTCTACACCTTTGTACACTTATTCTTGCACCCTTAATCACCTAAAACCTATTATGTGTAAGTTTAAACTAAGCCAATTCTTGAGGGTTGCACCTTATAAAACATGTAAGGTACCACATGATCTCAAAAGAAATGATATTTTACTTAGTAAAATTTACAATATTATATTTATAGAAGGGGGTTTTCCATTATAATTTGAAAAAAATTGTAAGTTTAGTAAACTAAAAGGGATCATTTTATGGCCTTACAGCATGTAAAGGAAGGATATTTCTTAATACCCTTTCAACACACATTGTATAGATGATTTCTTATAGGTGCACCCCCTAGAGCCAATCATTGTTTGCTTATGTGCACTCATGCACAATTGAGTACAGTTGTGTGCCTTGCAGTGCACTTAAGTATACTTTGGCATGCTTGCACTTGGTCGCACTTACAGTTAGATGCACTTGTATTTGCACTAAGCCCACAATAGTGTAGTGCACTTAGAGCAATATATCACATTATACGTACATCGTACCACATTTCTACATAGTCACACTTCTACACCGTGCACTAACCCAAGACACTAACCTCTGTTCCTAAGCGTATCTTACTTTACCTCCTTCTCAATGCATATATCCACCTATCTTACTGAAGAATAGGAAGCCCATAGCCAATCCTAGTGCACTACAATAGGGTACTATCCTTGCATCTTAACTAAGGACACCTCACCTTATGCACTATCCTGCATGATACCTTAGTATGCACACTGCACTCTACATCCTAGTACCCACATGAATTGTTGATTGAAGAGGTGGTCTAATGTTGTATTCAAGTGGTTCCTCTTTAAATAAATAAATAAAAGGAGTAAGAAATACATTTGCATATAAAAGAGTGGAGGATAACATGCAATCTTTATACCGACTATTTAGAAATTTAGGATTGTGATCCATATTGTATTGTCTTATGCCAACATGGATGATGTAGGTTAAGATATCCATTAGAAAGTCACCTGATTCTAATCTACTAACCGTGTGTTCAGGTGACTTCGGGTCCATGAATTGAAGCCATGCATACATTAGATTTATGATAAAGGGGCTCCATGTGATGAATTTAAGAAATATTTGAAGGAAGAGTATCTCATAGAAAATGCATGATTGATTCCTCACACGACTTTCATGGAGTGGATTGCAAACCCCAACAACGAGCTTGTAGCTATAAACCTTTTATGCAAGCTTGAGTGTAGGTAAGACTAGTTGGATTTTATAGAGTAACAAGCTAATTTTGCATTGCAATCGAGCTTAAAAGAGCTACTAGAAGATAAATGTAATAAATAGGAATTGAAAACTAAATTGTAGGATGTTCAATACTATATTTCTATGCTTGTCAAGAGGTAGTGAAGAAGGACTAGGATGCATGCTAGGCTTCTGTCTTCAGCTAACTACAAGTAAGATCTTTTGAGTTGGTTTGCCTTTCTCTTTTACGGTAAGTACACCTTTCATTCAATATGTGTGTGTGTGTGTGTGTGTAACTATTTAGGCCACTTTCTTCATGTTGTATATTATCTATACCTTTTGTACATTAGATTGAGAAAGAAAGAAGGAAAAACACCAGCAAGAAAATGCTTTAGCCTCCATCTCTCTTCTCGTGTTCTTAAGTGATCTTCCTCTTACATGTATTGCGTGTATTTGGCATAGTAGGTCAAGCAAGTCCTCCACCATGCGATTCTTGACAATAAGATGTGTACAATGAAGAAAGAAAGACAAAGAACAAGATGCCAATCCTTTGACTATTTTCATTGCTAATTTACTACAGCCATCGCTAATGGTGTGACATTTGTGGGTGCAATGAGAAGATATACATGAGGATGCTGGGTTTAAAGGATTAGATGAGGAGGGTATGTGCTTGTGGAGATGGGGAGTGTGAAGAGGATTAAAGCTCTTCAAAGTAGTTTTATTCTAGCTACCAACATGTATATAATGTTTCAAGTGGTTTCTTCTCATTCAAGCCAAACTTTGGCTTTCACTTGTATATGTAACTTCTCTATTTAAATATGCGATTTATTGGGACATTTTGCATTGTTTCTTAATGTCTTCTCGAGGATGCACATGCAAAATGCTTTCTTTCATGTTAATTCTATCCATGAATGATACTTCCTATCATATTAGATTATCTCGTTTTATAATGTGATAACATCATTTTGGTAGTAAAAATTACTCGATGTGCATATTATGAGGAAAACTAGGGGGATACTAAAAGTACAATTACATATTCTATTTTGGATGCAATTCTACAACCAAAATCACTTTAGTTTTAATACGAGAGAGAGAGAGAGAGAGAGAGAGAGAGAGAGAGAGAGAGAGAGAGAGAGAGAGAGAGAGAGAGAGAGAGAGAGAGAGAGAGAGAGAGAGAGAGAGAGAGAGAGAGAGAGAGAGAGAGAGAGAGAGAGAGAGAGAGAGAGAGAGAGAGAGCCATAAGGAGAGAAGGGTGGGATAAAGTTGAGCCTATTCAACTTATTTTCATGATTAGATGAACAATTTGGGAAATTTTTATTTGCTTCAGTAAGCATTGTGTGAAGATCAACATAGCACATATTGATTTACAAAGGAAAATCTTTCTACAAGCAAGTAGTAGTCCATGCTTAAAAATAAACGTGTTAAAAAACAATGCACATGAAGAATGTTGGTGTGTCCAAAAATCTCGATGATCATTTGTACAAGGTTGAATTTTTTTAAAAGATCATATAGGATTGTTGCAACCTTTATGTACAAGAAATTATAATATTCATGTGTCTAGAAAATTGTGATGATTGTCTTGAAAGGATTGAACAAAAGTAATATCTTCATATGAAAATGAGTTGATATAATCGTAGGGATTCGTGCATGGTGTAGAACTTGGATACATGACTAGAAACTTAGATATTTAGTATTGCAAATATTTAATTTGTATGTTTAAACATGAGAGGTTAGGTATGATCTAGGGTAATATTCTATGAGACTGAAAGGTCAAATGATAGAGGTCACTAGAAACACAAATACTTACATGTTTTATAACATTCTTAGTAATGAAGGTTCAAGGATATATCATGGGATAAAGGTCATGAAAGTCAAAAGGTCCACCATGAAGGGTATATATAATGCATCTCAAAGATCCTCGTAATGAAAGCAAGGGATTTTGTTAATGGAAGGCCACAATCACAATTCAAATAAAACTTTCACATAGAAAAAGTCCATAGATGGAGAAACTTGTTAGGGAAGAGAGGTGCTCAATGATCAAAAGTGGCACTTGTAAGGATATAAGTAGGTAGTATCCGCAAGAAAACTTTAAAGAGAAATCCTCAACTAGAACATTTGTAGGTTTCAACAAATCATAATTGAAATTGACTAGACTTTCTCAAGTGTAACTAAGTCCTTTCAATGTTATACAATTTGGATAACTTTAAACCTCACTTTTATGATTAAGTTGAGATGCAACCAAGAAACGAGCCTATTAAATATATAGTTTGCTTAACTTTTATGATTAGGTTGAGATGCAACCAAGAAATAAACCTATTAAATATACAATTTGCATAAATTTAATGATTAGTTTGAGATGCAATTAAGAAACAAACCTATTTATTATAGAGAAAGTTTACAATGCCAATTGGAATGAGGTAGTTTCTAACCACTCCAAGTTGTAATCCTAATATAGTAGGGAAATGAAATTATGTGGCTATGTATTATCTTGCAAAGTGGACATTTACGATCATGATTATGTGTTGCATTGTCGAGTCTATTCCGGTAGCATAACAAAAAAATATACTTCCATCTAAAGTTTTTCCAAACATTATTAACAATTGGCTTGATATGAACCTCTAAATCTTGCTTTTAGAGTGAGTGTTATGACGACTGTAAGGAATTAGAGCACCCTTCTGCTACCCCTTTTCCCAACGGCTTGATGCATCGTGCCTTTAGGTTCCCACCTAGAAAAAGATTCGAAATCTAAAACGACGAGGAAGAGTTGGGTAAATTTTGCTTGTTTAGCAAAAGCTATAGAATGCACAACAATGGCTATTATTGCTCTTGATGCATCTAAAGAAGGGACCGCGGGAAAGCCCCCTTAGGCAAGAACTATATCTTTGCATGGGAAGCTAGGGTTGCGCCACTCAATGAGGGAATCATAACGATTAGTCAAGGTTCGAGAAGGTACATGTATCAACGTAATGATTGACGACGGACGGGAATAAGGATGACATCGCGTGTGAACGCGTAACGCGGGTCAGTGGGCTGCGTGGAAATAGTCCTGATCGACGACTCGGCGAGTACTCGGCCGCCCAACTGCATGCAACCAGCTTGTACATAAAGGCTGCGCATCCGCTCTAGCTATTCAGAAGATCCATCAGTAAGTAGAATTGTTGGATCACTATACAGAGATCACCATCCGCATCGTTATTTCTGATTCAGCCTTTTCATTCAATCACACTGCTCGCAGGAGCCTGCTGCTTTGCCGAGAGACCCGCAGTTACCAGCTCCCACCTGATCTGTTCCTCATCCATATTAACTATATGGCCTCCCCACAGTCTAGCAGATGTTATCCTGCCGCCCTGATCTTGGGCATCATCTCCCTGCAGCTGTTGTTCATTTTGGCTTCAGGTACTCTGCAAGACTTATAATTTCATACTCCATCGGATCACGAGTATATTTCAAGGTCCTGGTCTAATCGCGCCGTGTCACTGAGTGTTGTTGAGGATGAGTACTGATGGGCTCCCGTACTGATGCAGGCATATAAGTATTGTGTAATCCTAATGTGTCCTTAGAGAACCGTCTTTTAACTCTTGAGGATTGCAATAACGATGCAGGCATCCTAATGTCTTATCCTGTTATTGTGTGTCATCGTGGAAGCTGTTTTAAACTAATGCTGATGGTGGCGGTGATGATGATTCAGGGAAGCTAGATTGTGAAGAATTGCCAACGGATCTGTGTGCGTTTGCGGTGTCGTCGACAGGATCTCGGTGTGTGCTAGAGAAAATGACAAGGACAGGGGGCGAGGTGGCATATGAGTGCCAGGTATGTGTACATAAGGATAGATTGATTAACATGAATATAAGAAGCTGCAATTATATGTAAGGATGGATTGATTAAGATGAACGTAAATAGCTGTAATTATACATAAGGATGGATTGATTAACATGAATATAAGTAGCTGCAATTAACAGAAGGATGTGATTGCTTCATGATGAAAGATGGGGTGGTTGTAATATGCAGGGCTCGGCGGTGTATACGACCTCGGGCGAGCAGTTTAGCAGGGAGTGGGTGGAGAGCGAGGAGTGCGTAGAAGCGTGCGGGCTGGACAGGATGTGGGTTGGCCTCTCCTCCGATGCCTTCCTCGACAAGGGCTTCGCCGCTCGCCTCTGCTCCCCCGCCTGCCACTCCAACTGCCCCAACATCATCGACCTCTTCTCCAACCTAGCTGCCGGTGAAGGTATGTAGGCAAAGCCTCATCGCTTCACAATAACACTAACTGATCTACACAACTAGTATGATCAACAGCCCGATTATCACATCTTGCCATAATCTCAGGATCACACATTTGACATATAATCTTGCCAAGAAGCTGAATATCACAATGCAGCGAATCATTTCGATCATTATTGTCATTAGGACTAGCCGCACATCAACGAATTTTAATCTCAAGATTAGCCTATAATCTTCGTCCTAGTATATTGAGCATCAGCAGTAACCGCCATACCCGTGCTTGCATCTATGCAGGTGTGTCTCTCTCTCAGCTGTGCCGGCCGGCATCGCGTCGCGAGATGGTGGAGGTCTCATTCGCCTCCGTCTCCTCTGAAACCACCAAGGGGTCCATTGCTCCTGCCCCGGAGCTCTCCCCATGATTAATTATGACGGTAATGCCTCTGCGTCTGGACTGCACAGTGGAAGGCCCCTGATTGAGTGCTCATATGCGTTGTAGCCTTCAAACGGCGACAAGGGCGCGCATTGTTTATTCTTAAGGCTGCGGTTGCCTTCGTTCCATCATTTGCATATGACAATGGAATAACCCTTAATTCATTTTTCATTTTCCTCTTCACTTGGTAGAAGGTGAAGCTATGAGATACTTGACATCCCTTGTATTGATCGTTAGGGATGTGCGATACATGCTCGCCTCACCCAACAATCAGCTTCTTTTCCTAAAGTAAATAAAAACTATTGAAAATTACCTTTAAAAAATATCTCTTGCAAATTCCTTGCGCTAGTAAATGTTTATGAAAAATGGTAATAACTAGAAAACCTTCATGACATGCTACACTTAACGCTTTTCTAATGTGAACCCAACATGACTTGGGCAAACAACTTTACAAAAATGAGCATTTCAAATTAGTGTCAAACATGGCATGGTTTAATTAGCTTTTGCCACATGGGAGTAGTAAATACTATTGAATGGAGCTTTTGAAATGATTCATTAATTCAACATCACAATTTGCGACGTTCAAAAATGATATACTCAAACGTTGATCTCAACTAAGCCAAGTGAAATCTAATATAGACTAGATGACGTGAGGATTGTAGAAGTGTGAAAAACATCTTGATAAGGGTTCTATTAATTACGCCTCTAGCCTAACAAGTGAAATTTTGATGAGATAACTTGAGGTAAGACTTGGGCAAATTTAAAAGTCAAATATTTCAATTACATTTCAAAAGAGAGTTTTACCAACATGTAAAACATATATAGCAAGTTTCAACTATCCAATAGTAAACCACCATAATTGTTGTGTTAAAAACATTCTCAAAATTTGGTTGATTAAGACTACTTTGGTTCCATAAGCAGATATATGTGCTAGTGAGTGCAACTTGCTATACTAGACCAAGTTGTTGTGCAGGTGGGGATGCCTAGGTTCCTGTGGGTGCAAAGAATTCGGGTGCCATGTTCTAAAAATGAATAAATTTATTCTTACTCTTAACACGTCAATTATCCACCAAATTCCTTCTACAGGGCTTTTCCCATCACATTTCCAACATGAATTTTTTTCAACTTATAACAAAGGAAATATGATCATGAGAATCCTCAACATCTATAAAGTTTTTGAATCTAAGGAAAATTCCAATTTGAATGTGAAAAATATGAACCTCCTAATTTGCCGAAATTTGACTTATGTCAATACATATTTTTATGTTTAAACCATCATTCATGTAAATAAATCATTTGTCTTACTAAATCATGCTTGACAATGCATTGCACTTTTATTGACTTTATACCTAAAAAGTCATGATTGATAACTACTAATGCACAAAGAGTGTAAGATACTACCAAGGATAAACTATTGTGCGTAAAATGCATAGTTTTCATCCACTACATTCCCGATTCCTTGATTGGTTTTGTTATATTCAAGTACTCTAGCTTGGTATAAAGAAAAATTTTTATACATTTTTTACATATAGAAGGGTGTCATATAAAGGGGTTACTTACATATTGAATAGAAAAGGGTTGTGTTTTATTCAAGAAAAATTCATAGATTAGGATATTTATAAATAGGCAATGAATGCACATTATATAGAGAATATATATATAGTGAACCCCTCGAGGCTTTGCCTTATACTGAGACCTCAATCACATGGTAAATGATCAAGGGCCCAATATTATAGCTAGATTAGAGCCATCATTGCAAGGCACACGAGACTCACCCCTCCACACATCACTATGGAAACCTAGACCACATTATAGTTGGGATCATGTGTTGATCTTGAGATTTAGAGAGGAGTTATTGTAGCTATATATATTGTACATACAATTTCTAAACCTAGAGATGTTTATATGTTTAGATGTTAGCCTTATCATCCTAGGATACATTTCTCTTTCACTTCCAAGTGATGAGATGACATTAGACATATATGTACTTTGGTGTTGTCCCATAGGTCACCTTGGCATTTTGTAGAGATTTATATGTATGTATGCACACACACACACATGCACCATCCCACCGTCACCTCATTATCTCAACATGTGAGACACACCATTCTTAAAATCTTCACACTTTTTGGTTGGTTTCATATTCCATAATACATTTCATGGACATTTGATAGAGTGACTCTGATGAGAGATATGTGCAACCTCTTGAAATCTACATACAAAGCTAATGAATTACTACATATAATTCACATGAAAAATCATTAAGAAAATTGATAATCAACAATATTATATAGGCCAAACATTTTGGAGCATAGTAAAGCATATATGCATGTGAGCTGCTATTGTATATAAGCATTATGTGCCATTTAAGAGAATAACTCTCTCATAGTAATATATTTATTGTAGGCTATCTCAACTATCCACCCCAACTTAAGGATTTTAAAGAACATCCCTTAAACCATCATTTATTGCACTCTTATGCATATATTCTTATTTATCAAGGATAGTATTTCATGAGCAAGAGTTAATTGGTTTCTTCTATAGAACTCACCTTAAGATTCTTCCTCTCATATTGGTCCTATCTTAGACAATTCCAAGGTTTCCTCTCATTGTATCATTTGATAGGGTTTTTGCTAACTTGCAATAGTGCATGTCCTATAAGCTTTTCTTCAATACTTATTAAGACCATGTCATATAATTTAATACTATCGGCAACATAGTTGATGTTCCAACTATGTTTGAGTAGGTGGAAGCAAGTACCTACTTGGCAATTTGTTCCATAGATTGTTAATATAATCTCCAATACTTTTAGTAGTCTTCACCTTCTCTAGAGTTTTGGAGGCTATTTTTAGGCCTTATAGGTAGCGAGAAAATAGAAGATGCATATGTGAATGAATGATAGTGATATGCATTGTGAATAATGAGGGAAGTGATGATATGATGAAGGCCACTAGGAGAAAGCATGCTAGTGTGGACCATCTAGATTTGAAAAGAAAGAAAATTGAAACTTTATGCATGCCCTATCAGAGTAGTGTTATGGCCCAATTGTATCCAATTTTGGAATAGAAACTACCTCGATAGGTCTTGCATATCCTCAATGGTCTCCCTACAAGCTCTAAGCTCTCTTACCAAAAGCTCTCTATGCTATGACTTCTAACAAGGTACATTCTCCTTCACATGGGCGCTAAGAAATACTTGCATGGACTATTACTTTTGCTCAAACTCCTTTCTTTGTCTTTTAGTACTCAACTTATAGCGATAGTGCTCCTTATTATCATACATAGCCTATGCAATGAAATCATAAATAAATGCAAACTTGATGAACCAAGCATAGAGTAGGTAAAACTCTCATTTAGCCTTCTATAGTGCAAAAGAAAAATTACTTAGTGAGGATGTCTTAAGTTTAGAAGTAGGCTTGAACTCATGCCATCTTTCTAATTGTGATGTGTTTGAGACCTATGGTTGAGTGTCTTCAAAGAAGTATGGTTGAGTGTCTTCAAAGAAGGTTACAATGGCAATGGTCTAGTGAAGGATTGCTTGATTCAAGAAGAGTTGAAGAGCTAGGTGAAGACATTGTGCAACCATGTGTATCAAGAGGCAAATGTCATTAATGGGGATCTCAGTATATCATATGCAAGAGGGGTTGCTATGGAGTTTGGATAATGATAGGGAAAGACCACGGAGCACAAGAAATGCATTGCATGGATAGTTCTTCACTAAGGATGCAATCAATGGTATCACAAAAGAAAACACACATGGAAGGTAAAAAGTAATATATCTCTCATATACATATACACTAGTTTGATAGAATTGGCTGTCTCTAGTTCTCTTTCTCTCTTAATAGTACATCATCTCCTCACTACAATACTCTATAATGACTCTCAACAATCCTTCTTAGGTCGTGGATGCACCTCCCAAGAGGTATGTCTGATGTGAAGAGGCACCAGAGCCACTACAATGTCTCTTCATAGCTCACTACTGTCACTGTCACTTCAGTCTTCTCTTCAGTCTTCAGCAGCTGCTTCTTCCATTTGTTTTAGCTCTTTTGAACTTAGATTCATCCTTTCCAAAAGTTAGAAAACTTTTCCAAATTCACACATACATTCTGAGGATGTACCTACAATTAACCCTTGGAAATAGCTTATTTGTTTCTTCTTGAAGAGCCCAAACTGGAAATAGGCTATTGGAGTACCCCATGATCCCTATTTTTGAAAGATGTACAGTGAGCTCATGCTCAACCGTCGAGATCCATGGAACGCTTATTGCTTCAAGTATTTCAAGCAAGCACAAATGGGTATCTCTCACCTAGCTGATGCGCCTTTGGTCCTACCAGGGTGTAGTGAGCTTACCTTGATGCCCAAATGAGTAACCTCCTCCTTCAAGCAAGCCGGTAGCTCCATGATTCGCCTTCGATCATACCAGGGTGTAGTGAGCTTACCTTGATGCCCAAATGAGTAACCTCCTCCTTCAAGCAAGCCGGTAGCTCCATGATTCATGATGTGAGCTCAAGCATCCTCAAGCCTCCACCTGCAAGCTCCATCCTCCATAGCTGTATGCAAGAGAAGAAGAAGAAGAAGAAGAAGAAGAGAGGAGATGATGGAGAGCTTCTTCTCCAAGATCCCTCACCCTCACACTCTCACACTCCCTCTCTCAAGCACACACAAGCAAGCAAGCAAGAAGGAGAGAAGAAGGGAAGAAGAAGAGTCCACTTTAGCCACACAGCAAAGAATGAGCTTCTCATTCACTTTTTGAGTTGTTTATATACAAAACCCTTATCCCTTTGGGCACCCATCCCCTTTTTTACATGACCAGCCTTGTGGCAAAGCCCTCTTTTCCCATTCCCTTCTAGTTACCCTTTCTCTTTACCTATGCCCTTCTATCTTTTACAATTTGCACAGGAGGGAGCCTGGCCCTCTTTTACAAGAGTTTAGGGGCACCTTGTATTAAAAAAATGTGCCTTTGCCTTTGACTTAGCTTTTGAGGCCGCCCTTGTGCTTTTGGCCATTTCCCTTACCACTTCTTCCATTGTGTTTGCATTTGGAGTTTTCTTGGACTTGTTTTTCTTCATCTCGAAATGGGGTTAACATTACACCCCTCCTAGAGACGAGTGCCAGTCCCATGGCAGTCCCCTCCTAGAGACGAGTGGCAGTCCCATGGTAGTCCCATGGCAGTCCCCTCCTAGAGACGAGTGCCAGTCCCATGGTAGTTGCAAGTCTATGTTGATGAGGCTTCAATGATTTGAAGGGTGATTGTTCAGTTGATGATAATGGGGCCTCTTAGGGATTAGTCATTGATGGGACCTAAAACGGGCCGGCACTGGCTATAGCACTAGCCGGACCTCATGCTCATGACACACAAACACCCTCACAGCCTCGCAGACCAGGAGTGTCAATCTAATGCTAAAGGACAAACTGCCCTAAAGCTTAATTCATGCGTTTATACTTTATAGTCCAACATTTCCCTAAAACTCCTCAGAGGGAGATCCCAAATTACTTAGGCATACCGCCTCGATCACATACACATAGGAGGCACTCCACCGACTAATAGTCTGAGCCCCACTGCAGCTCTCCTACATCTCAGGGATTGACCCTTTGATGCGTTGCTAAACATATAACACAAACGAACACAAACTCCTCTCTTTTATATTTCTCGTATTTCTAGGAGATATACCATGCTTGCTCACTTCACAGTCCCTTAGGAAACCGACCCTCTACCCTATGGCAAGGGATAATCTCACACTCTCAATCATGGGTCAAAGTCCTAAGAAAACAATTGCTATGCAGTCCAGGAGATTTTCCTTCAATACCATGAACCATGCATAGTGCATAATGTGAATGGTTTAGTTCACAAACAATAGAAAATCAGCATTGTGCATCGTGCGCAACCAATCTTTTCATGATTTCCATGCTAACGTTTATGTATTGAAACGAGGACAGACACCGAGCCTTACGCTCATGCTGCCTTTTCCTTTATTTTAAAACAACGTCCTATAGCCATGATGCAACACATAAATCAGGTTTAAGATTGTACTTTGACGCTCAAACTCCCCTCTCACCCTACCGTTTAATGTTTTGCAATCGTTGATAGGTGTAAGAGTCATTTTATGTGTATTTCTTTGTAAAGAAAGCAATAAATACGGACAAAAACATAGAAATGAGGGTAAACCGAGGCTAACCTCGTGCTCTACCTTCATTATACATTGCACAAACACTTATGTAATTTTCTGGAATTTTCTCCCATTTGAAACCCATTTTCCACCTTTTTTGGTATTTTTCTTCTATTATTTTCAATAAAAAATGACTAGAAATTGAAATTTATTATGGGCTGTGGCCCTTAGGTTCTTTGACAGCAAAATTTCAGGTTTTATTGATGTTATATCTCATGTTCCCCCTTTATTTTGCAAAAAACCCCCATTTTGCCTCTTAAACACGTGTTTTACGGGTTTTGTACCATTAATTTCAATCATAACACTTATGATTTTCTGATTTTCTGAGCATAAACTGATCAAACTCATAGCAAGCAACAACATAATGCATAATCAGCCCATGGGAACAAATATTCATGAAGCAAATTGCATAAAACATCAATTCCCTTTGTAAAAATAAAATTACCGTTCTTTGCGGGTTGCGGGTTTTTATTTGCCATGTTTCGGGACTGATTTCCAGCAGCCATTAATGTCCATGACAGTCCAGAATCAGCAATCTACCCTCCTCTTGCATCACGGAGCAATCCCATCTCGGTTGGACAAGCATTTGTCGATCCTTCTTCCCACATGAATCTGCCTCTAGAGGAGAGAGAAAGACTGATTTATGTTCTCTCTCTATAGCCCACCATTGGACTCGCGAAGACTGGCGATACAGAGTGAAGGACTAGTGTACCAGCCCTACCTTATCATTGCCATGGCTTCTTTGCAGCCATGAAATCAATTTTTTGGGGGGGGGCGTCGTTTTTTCCTGTGCGATCTGCTCCACAACATGCCGCCCTACTTTTCGTTGAATTTTCGGGGTGGGGGGTCCCAAGAGGCACCCCCCTTGGCCCCCAACTTAGACACCCTTTCATTTCTGGCCTATTTTTTGGGCACTGTCCCGGGTTTTTACTTATTTCCCGCGTCCGGCACCCGATCCGCGATCCAAAAAATTTTGGGCGTCTGTCTTGATGTCCCGTACTAGCCTGCAGCTCCGCTGACTTGCACAGGTGCTAAAAAAAATACTAAAAATCCAGAAATGTCGCATAAGCGTCTTCTGAGCACTTCACGCTTAAAATCGTCCTAGCTGGATCCACCGCCTTTGACGTTGAATATTTTTCCCTTGATATTCATAATTTTTGGCTATTTTTAAGCATTTCTCAGCATCAAAATTTCGCACTCAGTCATTGGAGAGAAGCTGATCAAAATGTTGAGGTGGTGGAGGCTGAGAATGGTTGGAGTGGATAACGAGGCCTTCGAAGTTGGTGGTTTGCAGCCTTTGTCCAGGGGGAGTGTCTACCTTATAGTGTGGTGTATTTTGCTCATGCTAGTGGAACTAGGAGTTGGGTCCTAACCATAGGCAAGTGTGGGTGTTGTTTCACACTTGAGGACCCAATTCGTGCATAAGGAATGTGCGATGGGTGTGGCTTAGGGAGACAAGTCTATAACCTTAGGCGATTGTGACCTCCCTAGGTATGTCCTGCCCTTGATGTGCCCTAAGCGTGATGTGGGGAATCAAAATGGGCTAGGGGGTTAGGGATAGAGCTAGCAGACCGAAGCCACTGGACACACCTAACTTGAGAAGCCTTAGGTGCAATGATTGTGACCTACGCGTAGTGAGATGATTTGATTACTTTTTTGGTGATTTCCTTCTCTTTTCCTCTTATTCTCTTCTTTCTTTTATTTTTATTTTTCTTTGATTCTTTTTCTTTTTTTTTTCCTCTCTCATTGTTTTTGAATTACATAAATATAGCGAGAAGCTAGTCTTCGCCATCGGAGTCGTGAGAGGGTGGTTTTAGGGGCTTAAGATAATTTTCAAGGAATTTTCAAGTCTGCATGTACCCCTTGAGGTTCAGACATACTTGGAGAGTGGTGGTGGAAAGAAATGGATGATTGCAGTGGGTGAAGTGGCTATCATTCATATCTTCTAAGAGGGCTAAGCAAAATGAGGGGAGTAGAGTAGCTCACATCATTAATCTAGCCATAGCGCAACTGTCTATGCCATTGGGATTAAAAAAAAGAGTACTGGGAGGCAATGTTCTTGTGGTATCAGATCCTACATCAGTAGTATCCTTAGCAATCTAAGGTAGTTACACATTGTGATGAAAGGGGGATCAGGGCAAGAAGAGAATTCATTAATGAAGCGGACTATTGAGTCGTATAGGTTCTCTGACATGAAGACTAGGGATTCTTTGTGTTTAATAGCATTTGCATTATAGATCAATGGAAAGTCATATCTGTTGTGGATGCTTGGATTAAAATCCACTCCTACCCATCTTGGATATGGCATGAAATTCAGGTTATTCCTTTCGAAGAGTAGGGTGTTACAAAGTGACATCTAGGCATCCATGTTTACATAAAAAATGCACATTCTCCACATTGGTTGGCACTCATAGCCCTTTACTACTTTGGGTACTTCAAAAACTTTGTTCTGCAAAAAATATGTGTCCTTTGTCCCCCATAAGGTAGGGTTTTGTGCTCTCTCGAATATCCATTTGTCTCCTACTTTTTGACATTAATTACCTCTTTCACCACCTTGACTGGCAGAACTCTACAGCACAAGTTGGCGGGAAATCAGAAATTAAAGTCAAAGGGCTCACAAGCAGTCTCTTTTGCTCTCCTAGATCACAAGTTCAGCATTAAATCTTACTGGGAAGTCATCTTGGATTGGTGGGATAGGTGTTGTTGGTGCTACTATTTGTTGGGCATTCCATCTTCTCCGTGCTTGCTCTACCATCTATTGTCTCTTCTTCTTAAGCTCTGCTAATTTTTCGTAGAGATGTCCACCTCCTGTTGTACTTTGGGTTGAGGGGAAGGGGGTTGTGGAATGAGTTCTTTCTCTTGAGGTTCCATCTCAAAACTTGTTCCTCCCTTTTCCTCTTGTGTGTCCTCCTATTGTGCCCCCTCAATGAACCCTAGGGAATCCACTTCTTGTGGGGTCAAGCCTACCCTTAGTAAATAACTCCTCTATTCTTCGAGGCTAAGGCTAACACCCACTAGCTACGCTAGCATATGCAATCCTACTCTGAGAGCCGTGTGAGCAATCCCTAGCTTTATCTTCAATGGTTTAATGGCCTCCCCTTATTCTATTTGAGTGATGCCTAGGATTGTGATAAGGAAGGCACGTTGTTGGATCTCTATGCTCAGTTGAGCGGCCTCTACCTGTTGAGATATCGAGCTCCACTCGTGATACGCCACGGTGACCGTTGTGTATTTATGTCACCGACTTGTCAATTGCAGACGCGGTTGGTACACGGCCCATGAATAATAGCTACGTGATAGCTATCCTTATCTACTCTAGTTCGTGGCTCAGTTAGTATGCCACCTTAGTTAGTTGAGTTTGGTTTGAGACCCATATATAGGGTTCTTCTATTTCTTTGTACTAGAGTTCTTTTGGCTTACACAACTAAGAAGAGGAAAACTGTTTTCAACCTCCACCCTTGTGTGTATTCCCCCATTGTGCAAACAAGAAATCTTCAAGTGAGACTCCTTCCTTCTCTCCCACAATCTTGACATGGTATCAGAGCCTTGTTCGTGGTAAGGAGCTCAAAAAAGAAAGCCAAGCTCGCGGTGTTCTGGTAAGAGGAGCACTGTTGCTTTCATTTTCTGTTTTGGGAGCAGATCTCTGCAGGTAGCATAGCCGGAAAGTGCAGGAGTGCATTGTCTCAGGTTGAGACACCCTTCGCGGTGAAGCAAGAGGGCAGTATATGCTGCAAAATAGGGCTTTAGCCCTAGGCGACCTTGTTTTTTTGATTTGAGGCCATTTCGGGGCCTGTTTTGGAGGTGGAAATTTTCTGCACGCACTCAGGAAAAGGCCTAGTTTTATGCTGTGCGACCACTGTTCTACAGGTCGGTGAAAAGTTACTGTAGAAATTGCATTGTATGCCTGTGCGCAGAGACATTGGGAGTTACAGAATCATCCCTGTTGCCTGTTGATGCAAAATCGTCACTAGGAAGTGACTTTGTGGTCAAATACCACTTTCGTCAGTTTTGCAGATTTGCCCTTGTGAGGCTGAAGCTGTGCTCTTTGCAGTGACATAATTTTTTGTAGTGTTCTGTAATGGTGTCTGATTCTCTTTCACAGATTGTCACTGAAAAGCTTGACAAGAACAACTTCCAAGCATGGAAGTTTAGAATGACAAATTTCCTTATGGGAAAAGGATATTGGGAATTTGTTGCAGGAAATGAAGAAGAACCAGTTCTTCCTGATGTTCCCAATCAACAGCAAATGCAGGCATTCAAAACATGGCATGAGAGAGCCAGGAAAGTTATGTATTGGCTGTCTATCAGTATTTCAGACTCTATGATTGTGCATATTCAGGATGCAAGTACGCCAAAGGAGGCATGGGATACTTTGTCAAAAATGTATAGCACAAATACGCAAGCCAGGAAAATGCAGCTCAAGCAAGAGTTGCATAATGTGCAAAGAGAAAGTATGAGTATCAATGACTACCACATGAAGGTGAAGAAGATTGCAGATGCACTTGCTTCCATTGGGTCGCCAGTGGAAGATGATGATTTAGTTTCCGTGACCTTGAATGGTCTAGGAAAGGATTATGCACAGTTCCGAACATCCATTTCCGTCCGTGAAAGATTTCCTGATTTTGAGGAGTTGATTGCTCTTCTAATTTCTGAGGAGCAGAGAAATGGTGGTGCATCTTCTTCAGGAGGAACTTCAAAAGAAGCTGTCTTCTACTCAAATGCTGGAAGAGGTAGAGGCAGAGGTAGAGGAGGCCGATTTGGAGGCCGTGGCAGAAATCAGAATATGCAGCAAACTCAAGAAAACCAGTCCTATGGAGGAGGACGTGGTAACTCTAGAGGCAGGGGGAGCCAAAGAGGTTGTGGTGGATGGCAAAGAGGCCAAAATGCAAACAGTAATGTTGAATGCTACTACTGTGGTAAAATGGGTCATATGGCTAAAGACTGCTATAAAAAGCAGAATGACATCATGAATGGAAAACTGCAACAAGGGAATTATGCATCTTCTAGTAGACAGGGTGATGAGACAGAAATGAGCACTTGTTTATGGTGCAGCACATGAACAATTCTGTGACAAGTGCAGAAGAAAGCAATAATGTATGGTATGTTGACTCAGGTGCATCAAACCACATGACAGGTCATGCAGAATGGATGGAGAATGCAAGAAAAATGGAAAAACCAGGATTTGTGGAGACTGGTGATGATACTGCACATCCTATTGTGCAGATTGGAAAAATTTCCTTGTCTATGCAGGATGGGAAAAAGAAATACCTGTCCGATGTATTTCATGTCCCGAATATCACCAAGAATCTGGTTTCTGTTGGTCAAATGGTCGAGCAGGGCTTGCAGGTCAGATTTAATCCTCATGGATGCTTTGTTGAGGATATGAAAAATAAAGGTCGCTTGATAGCAAAAGGAAAGAAGAAGGGCAGAATGTTTACATTGGATGCAGACATGTCTGAATTGAGTGCAGCAATGTTTGCACATGGGACCGGTGTAGTTGCAGATATTGATATCTGGCATAAACGCATTGGTCATGTTAATGTACATCGACTTAAATCAATGCAGGCCCAAAATATTGTTGCAGGTTTGCCAAAATTCAAGGTTGCAGAAATGCATAAGGTATGTGAAGCCTGTCAGTTTGGAAAACAGGCAAGGAAACCATTTCCTAGACATGTTCAAGAGAGTAAGAAGCCATTGGAATTAATCCACTCTGATGTGTGGACAACTAAAGCTGTATCTCTTGGAGGCTGTCATTATTTTGTCAGTTTTATTGACGACTATAGCAGAAAAGTTTGGGTGTATTTTATGAAAAAGAAAAGTGAAGTTTTTGGGCATTTCAAAACTCTTAAAGCAATGGTTGAAAAAGAAACAGGCCTGCAGATAAAATGCCTAAGGTCAGATGGAGGGGGAGAGTACCTCTCAAATGAGTTTGCAAGGTTCCTACAGGAGCATGGCATAAAGCAACAATATTCATGCAGTCATACACCACAACAAAATGGAATTGCAGAAAGGAAAAACAGGCATATTGGAGAGGTATCTCGTGCCATGCTCAATGAAAAAGACTTGCCAGATTTTTATTGGGCTGAAGCAGTTGCTACAGCAGTCTACATAATGAACAGGACTCCCACTACAGCAATACATGGAATGACTCCAGAGGAGAGGTATACTGGTAGGAAACCAGATATTTCTCATTTGAAAAATTTTGGTTGCATTGCCTATGTACATGTGCCAGATGAGTTGAGATCCAAGTTGGATCCAAAAGCTGAGAAGTGCATCTTTATTGGTTACTCTCTGCAGCAAAAAGGGTATAGATGCTATAACCCTTCTACTTGTAAGTTTACAGTGAGCAGAGATGTTGTTTTTGAAGAGATGAGTAGCTGGTATAAACCAGTAAATGTGATTGATGATGTAGATGCAAAAAATGGTAATGCTGCACAGAATTCACAACAGCAGTCACAAAATATTAGTGGACCTGGAGCGTCCTCTAGCAGTGGTTCACATTCTTCGCCATGGACAGGTAGATTGAGATCAGGAGAATCTTCTCAAAGTAATGCAGATAGTGGTATGCAGGTATCACGAAAAGGAAAAGAGAAGGTTGATCAGCCCATGTTTGATGTGAATGCAGATCACTCTTATGTGGATGGTGAATCCAGTGGCTCAAAACAGAGCATTGATGATGAGTTGGGTATTCCTTCTATTGTTACACATGGAGTAAGAAAGACCAGGGATGTTTTGAGAGCACCTGGGAGTGAACCTACTTTGCGCAGGTCTACGAGAGCTAGGTATCCTGTGGATAGGCTGAAATATGATGGATTTATAGCCATTCCCTATGCATATATGGTCAAAGTGATACATGAACCAGAACCCACTTCTTTTGAGCAAGCCATGGGAAAAGAAAAATGGGAGAAAGCCATGGATGAAGAAATGGATGCCTTGGAAGCAAATGCTACATGGGAATTGGTACCTTTGCCTAAAGGTAAAAATGCAATTGGCTGTAAGTGGGTTTATAAGGTGAAGCACAATGCAGATGGTTCTGTGAACAGATACAAGGAAAGATTAGTAGTCAAGGGGTATGCACAAACATATGGCATTGACTATGAAGAAACATTCAGTCCGGTTGCAAGGATGGCAATCGTAAGAGCAGTCATTGCTATGGCTGCATCAAAGGGATGGTCTTCACATCAGATGGATGTAAAGAATGCCTTCTTGCATGGTGATTTGCAAGAAGAGGTCTATATGGAGCAGCTACCAGGTTATGTGCATGCTGTTCATCTTGAGTTTGTTTGCAGGTTGAAGAAAGCCTTGTATGGCTTGAAGCAAGCACCTAGAGCATGGCCTGACAAGATAGGACAATATCTTGTCACTATTGGCTTTCAAATTTCCAAGGCAGATTTCTCACTTTATGTGAGAAAAACAGAGAAAGGTATTATGCTACTTGTCATTTATGTTGATGATTTGATTATGACAGGTGACAGTGATGAAGATATCCTTCATGTGAAAATGCTATTGAAGCAGAAGTTTGAGATGAAGGATTTGGGAGAGCTGTGTTATTTCTTGGGCATTGAGGTGATTAGATCACCAAGTGGGATACAGCTCTTGCAGAGGCAGTATGGATTGGACATGCTGTCCAAATATGGGATGACAGGCTGTAAGCCTATTTCAGTTCCTTTGGAGCAGAATGTGAAGCTGAGCACAGATGCAGGTGAGCTTCTAGAAGACCCTACTATGTACAGACGCATAGTAGGAAGTTTGATTTATATGACTATTACCAGGCTAGATTTGAGCTATGTTGTTGGATTGGTAAGTCAGTTTATGCAGGCTCCAAGGAAACCACATTTGGATGCGGCTAGACGCATACTCAGGTATGTGAAGTCCACATTGCAGTATGGACTATTTTATGAGACTGGGGTTCAGATACAGTTGCATGGATACACTGATGCTGATTGGGCTGGTAGTATCTATGATAGACGATCTACCAGTGGATATGTGTTCTCTTTTGGGAGTGCTGCAGTCACTTGGAGCAGCAAGAAACAGCCTACAATTGCCTTGTCGAGCACAAAGGCTGAGTACAGGGGTGCAACAATGGCTGCATGTGAGGTAGCTTGGTTGCATAAGATACTTTATGATATGCATCAGTCTACAGATGGGCCAGTTGTCATTTATTGTGACAACATGAGTAGTATACACTTGGCAAATAACCCAGTCTATCATGCTAGAACAAAGCACATTGAGGTGCATTATCACTATGTGAGAGAGAGGGTTTTACTAGGTCTTATTGATCTAGTTTATGTCAGTACAGAGGATCAGGTAGCTGACATATTCACGAAGGCATTGGGCGCAGAGAAGCTGCGCAAGTTTAGAGATCTGCTTGGTGTGCAAGAATTGGGATTGAGCTCGAGGGGGAGTGTTGAGATATCGAGCTTCACTCGTGATACGCCACGGTGACTGTTGTGTATTTATGTCACCGACTTGTCAGTTGCAGATGCGGTTGGTACACCGCCCATGAATAATAGCTACATGATAGCTATCCTTATCTACTCTAGTTCGTGGCTCAGTTAGTATGCCACCTTAGTTAGTTGAGTTTGGTTTGAGACCCATATATAGGGTTCTTCTATTTCTTTGTACTAGAGTTCTTTTGGCTTACACAACTAAGAAGAGGAAAACTGTTTTCAGCCTCCACCCTTGTGTGTATTCCCCCATTGTGCAACCAAGAAAGCTTCAAGTGAGACTCCTTTCTTCTCTCCCACAATCTTGACACTACCTTGCTCTCTACTAACACTTTATCTCCTTCCACACAAGCTTGACGGTGCGCCAAGTCCTTGACTCTTATTTTATTATGAATAGACCAATCTTCTGCTCTCTTTTTCATTTCTTCAAGGCTCTCCCCTTGCCTTTGCATTAGGATTATGAGCTATTGCTCTTGCTCTTCAATCCTTCCTCCTACCCCAAGGATGCCTCCTTTTTCAAATTTTCTATCTCCTTTTGATACCTGCGTGCCCTTTCCTCTTATGCTACTTCTAGCATTTCTGTGGCATCTTGGACATTTTCCATTTCTTCTTGCAACTCTTCATACAACCCTGCCAGCTCCTTGATGCATTGTTGCATCCTCACTAGGTTCTATTTCTCCTTAGCCAACCTTGCTTCCCACTTTCCTTCTTCTCCTTCCTTAGCTTTGAGCTTTACCTTCAGCTCATGCATTTCTTTCTTGCGTATAGCTCCTTGGCGAGGCTTGTCTAATTGGAATGCAACCATGAACTCCTTTATTGGCTTCTAACTCAGCCCCGCTACCTTCTTATCCTCCTTTGCTTTCTCTAAGTGTGAGAGAAGCTCTTGGATGTACTCATCATAGTTTGCAGATGGCGTCATCATTGTGGGAATAGAGGTCATGGAGGTTTCCACCCTCTGCCTCTTAGGGTCCTGTCTCAACTCGGCATATGCTGTGCTACCGGTCGCTTGGTTCTTGCTACAGGGGTACCTTCACCTGTCCCTTTGGCCATTTTTGGCAAGGAGGCTTGGAGGCCCCTAAGTAGCACGCTGAGAGAGAGAGAGAGAGAACCTTCTAAGAAGGTTCTCCTTCTCTTCTCCTCCTTAGAGGGTGGTCACGCACATCCCTTTTGCCCCTTTCCCACGGGATTAATCTCAACCTTGCAAGCCTAATTTCCTCCCCAATTGGCCCCCGCTAATTGAGTACAAGGCACGAAAGTCTTGCACGAGTCGCATCTAAAAGAAGAGAAGACAAATGATGGTTTCCAAGTGAAAAGTGTCATGCATAGATGGCCATCCCTCAACGAGCAACAAAGCCTCAGGCGAGGGCATCACTGCCAATCCAACTATGATACCGGTCATAAGTAATAAGATTCTTGTTTTTTTTCTAGCATTGATCTATAAGTGAGTCTAAGAAACCTCCTCGAAAGTAATTTGGGATTCAATTGGCTCAACTTGGTCTAAGTATTGGGTGGATTTTGTAGAGACATCAATAGCTTTGGAATTAGGGTCTAAATACTCAAGCATACTACCATATCCTTGCTTCTAGAGTGCTCATATATGTTACTCTATTCTATAATATTCAATGAAGATGCATTTGGCATGCTAACAAAAGTAGATAAAAGATTTGGTTTTATGTTAGTTAGCCTTGTAGTATTTTGGCAGCCTCCTCCTTGGCCACGACTTCTTCAATGTTGTGGATAGTTTTGAACTTTAGCTTGTTGCAGGCACGGTTCTCGAGGGAGATGTTGTACTTTTCCCTTTCTTCTTCCATGAATGGAAGTCGATGGGCTCAATCCTGATGTGCTACCATTTTGAGTTCTTGCGATGATACCACAGTTCACCATTAGTGTCCTTAAGATAATTTCTTGCTGAAAGGTAAGTAGGAATTGAATATCCTTTTATAGAAAGAAGAAAATGCTTAAGTACAAAGAGAGAATTTTCCTTCAACCAGTCCATTCATTCCAAAAAATTTATGACATTTTTCCTCAACCACAAGTTGATTTTCATCCATTATTTTCCGCTTTTGGACATTGATTGATGCTTTTTTCCTTGCATATTTCTTTCACCTTACATGTTTGATTCACCTTACCCACTTCCCTTTGAAATTGAGAAGAATCCTTCCTAGGATTAAGGGTTGAGAGGTCAAGGTAATTTAGCATGTGCTCTCAGTGTTTTACTTTTGCATGAGCCAAGCATAGCAGTTCAGATTGTATTCTAGATTAGCATAGTAATCAATGTTGAAAGGACGGATGCCTACTTGAGTGATGTAGATGAGAATTGTCAAGATTGTGGGAGAGAAGGAAGGAGTCTCACTTGTAGCTTTCTTGCTTGCACAATGGGGGAATACACACAAGGGTGGAGGCTGAAAACAGTTTTCCTCTTCTTAGTTGTGTAAGCCAAAAGAACTCTCATACAAAGAAATAGAAGAACCCTATATATGGGTCTCAAACCAAAATCAAATAACTAAGGTGGCATACTAACTGAGCCACGAACTAGAGTAGATAATGATAGCTGTCATGTAGCTATTATTCATGGGCGGTGTACCAACCACATCTGCAACTGACACGTCGGTGACATAAATGCACAACGGTCACCCTGGCACATCACGAGTGGAGCTCGATATCTCAACACTCCCCCTCGAGCTCAATCCCAATTCCTGCACACCAAGCAGGTCTCTGAACTTGCGCAGCTTCTCTGCGCCCAATGCCTTCGTGAATATGTCAGCTACCTGATCCTTTGTGCTGACATAAACTAGATCAATAAGACCTAGTAAAACCCTCTTTCGCACATAGTGATAATGCACCTCAATGTGCTTTGTTCTAGCATGATAGACTGGGTTATTTGCCAAGTGTATACTACTCATGTTGTCACAATAAATGACAACTGGCCCATCTGTAGGCTGATGCATATCATAAAGTAGCTTATGCAACCAAGCTACCTCACATGCAGCCATTGCTGCACCCCTGTACTCGGCCTCTGTGCTCGACAAGGCAACTGTAGGCTGTTTCTTGCTGCTCCAAGTGACTGCAGCACTCCCAAAAGAGAACACATATCCACTGGTAGATTGTCTATCAGAAATACTACCAGCCCAATAAGCATCAGTGTATCCATGCAGCTATATCTGAATCCTACTCTCATAAAATAGTCCATATTGCAATGTGGACTTCACATACCTGAGTATGTGTCTAGCCACATCCAAATTCGGTTTCCTTGGAGCCTGCATAAACTGACTTACCAATCCAACAACATAGCTCAAATCTGGCCTGGTAATAGTCATATAAATCAAACTTCCTACTATGCATTTGTACATAGTAGGGTCTTCCAGAAGCTCACCTGCATCTGTGCTCAGCTTCACATTCTGCTCGAAAGGAACTGAAATGGGCTTACAGCCTGTCATCCCATATTTGGACAGCATGTCCAATCCATACTGCCTCTGCAAGAGCTGTATCCCACTTGGTGATCTAATCACCTCAATGCCCAAGAAATAACGCAGCTCTCCCAAATCCTTCATCTCAAACTTCTGCTTCAATAGCATTTTCACATGAAGGATATCTTCATCACTGTCACCTGTCATAATCAAATCATCAACATAAATGACAAGTAGCATAATACCTTTCTCTGTTTTTCTCACATAAAGTGAGAAATCTGCCTTGGAAATCTGAAAGCCAATAGTGACAAGATACTGTCCTATCTTGTCAGACTATGCTCTAGGTGCTTGCTTCAAGCCATACAAGGCTTTCTTCAACCTGCAAACAAACTCAGGATGAACAGCATGCACATAACCTGGTGGCTGCTCCATACAGACCTCTTCTTGCAAATCACCATGCAAGAAGGCATTCTTTACATCCATCTGATGTAAAGACCATCCCTTTGATGCAGCCATAGCAATGACTGCTCTTACGGTTGCCATCCTTGCAACCGGACTGAATGTTTCTTCATAGTCAATGCCATATGTTTGTGCATACCCCTTGACTACTAATCTTGCCTTGTATCTATTCACAGAACCATCTGCATTGTGCTTCACCTTATAAACCCACTTAGAGCCAATTGTATTCTTACCTTTAGGCAAAGGTACTAACTCCCATGTAGCATTTGCTTCAAAGGCATCCATTTCTTCATCCATGGCTTTCTCCCATTTTTCTTTTCCCATGGCTTGCTCAAAAGAAGTGGGTTCTGGTTCCTGTATCACTTTGACCATATATGCATAGTGAATGGCTGTAAATCCATCATATTTCAGCCTATCCACAGGATACCTAGCTCTCGTAGACCTGCGCAAAATAGGTTCACTCCCAGGTGCTCTCAAAACATCCCTGGTCTTCCTTACTCCAGGTGTAACAATAGAAGGAATACCCAACTCATCATCAATGCTCTGTTTTGAGCCACTGGATTCACCATCCACATAAGAGTGACCTGCATTCACATCAAACATGGGTTGATCTATCTTCTCTTTTCCTTTTCGTGATACCTGCATACCACTATCTGCATTGCTTTGAGAAGATTCTCCTGATCTCAATCTGCCTGTCCATGGCGAAGAATGTGAACCACTGCTAGAGGACGCTCCAGGTCCACTAATATTTTGTGACTGCTGCTGTGAATTCTGTGCAGCATTACCATTTTGTGCATCTACATCATCAATCACATTTATTGGTTTATACCAGCTACTCATCTCATCAAAAACAACATCTCTGCTCACTGTAAACTTACGAGTAGAAGGGTTATAGCATCTATACCCTTTCTGCTGCAGAGAGTAACCAATAAAGATGCACTTCTCAGCTTTTGGATCCAACTTGGATCTCAACTCATCTGGCACATGTACATAGGCAATGCAACAAAAAATTTTCAAATGAGAAATATCTGGTTTCCTACCAGTATACCTCTCCTCTGGAGTCATCCCATGTATTGCTGCAGTGGGAGTCCTGTTCATTATGTAGACTGCTGTAGCAACTGCTTCAGTCCAGTAAAAATCTGGCAAGTCTTTTTCGTTGAGCATGGCACGAGATACCTCTCCAATATGCCTGTTTTTCCTTTCTGCAATTCCATTTTGTTGTGGGGTATGACTACATGAATATTGCTGCTTTATGCCATGCTCCTGGAAGAACCTTGCAAACTCATTTGAGAGGTACTCTCCCCCTCCATCTGACCTTAGGCATTTTATTTGCAGACCTGTTTCTTTTTCAACCATAGCTTTAAGAGTTTTGAAATGCCCAAACACTTCACTTTTCTTCTTCATAAAATACACCCAAACTTTTCTGCTATAGTCATCAATAAAAGTGACAAAATAATGACAGCCTCCAAGAGATGCAGCTTTAGTAGTCCACACATCAGAGTGGATTAGTTCCAATGGCTTCTTACTCTCTTGAACATGTCTAGGAAATGGTTTCCTTGCCTGTTTTCCAAACTGACAGGCTTCACATACCTTACGCATTTCTGCAACCTTGAATTTAGGCAATCCTGCAACAATATTTTGGGCCTGCATTGATTTAAGTCGCTGTACATTAACATGACCAATGCGTTTATGCCAGATATCAATATATGCAACTACACCGGTCCCATGTGCAAACATTGCTGCACTCAATTCAGACATGTCTGCATCCAATGTAAACATTCTGCCCTTCTTCTTTCCTTTTGCTATCAAGCGACCTTTATTTTTCATATCCTCAACAAAGCATCCATGAGGATTAAATCTGACCTGCAAGCCCTGCTCAACCATTTGACCAACAGAAACCAGATTCTTGGTGATATTCGGGACATGAAATACATCAGACAGGTATTTCTTTTTCCCATCTTGCATAGACAAATGAAATTTTCCAATCTGCACAATAGGATGTGCAGTATCATCACCAGTCTCCACAAATCCTGGTTTTTCCATTTTCCTTGCATCCTCCATCCATTCTGCATGACCTGTCATGTGGTTTGATGCACCTGAGTCAACATACCACACATCGTTGCTTTCTTCTGCACTTGTCATAGAATTGTTCATGTGCTGCACCATAAACAAATGCTCATTTCTGTCATCACCCTGTCTACTAGAAGATGCATAATTTCCTTGTTGCAATTTTCCATTCATGATGTCATTCTGCTTTTTATAGCAGTCTTTAGCCATATGACCCATTTTACCACAATAGTAGCATTCAACATTACTGTTTACATTTTGGCCTCTTTGCCATCCACCACGACCTCTTTGGCTCCCCCTGCCTCTAGAGTTACCACGTCCTCCTCCATAGGACTGGTTTTCTTGAGTTTGCTGCATATTCTGATTTCTACCACGACCTCCAAATCGGCCTCCTCTACCTCTGCCTCTACCTCTTCCAGCATTTGAGTAGAAGACAGCTTCTTTTGAAGTTCCTCCTGAAGAAGATGCACCACCATTTCTTTGCTCCTCAGAAATTAGAAGAGCAATCAACTCCTCAAAATCAGGAAATCTTTCACGAACTGAAATGGATATCCGAAACTATGCATAATCCTTTCCTAGACCATTCAAGATCACAGAAACTAAATCATCATCTTCCACTAGCGACCCAATGGAAGCAAGTGCATCTGCAATCTTCTTCACCTTCATGTGGTAGTCATTGATGCTCATACTTTCTCTTTGCACATTATGCAACTCTTGCTTGAGCTGCATTTTTCTGGCTTGCGTATTTGTGCTATACATTTTTGACAAAGTATCCCATGCCTCCTTTGGCATACTTGCATCCTGAATATGCACAATTATAGAGTCTGAAATACTGATAGACAGATATCCTTTTTCCATAAGGAAATTCGTCATTCTAAACTTCCATGCTTGGAAGTTGTTCTTGTCAAGCTTTTCAGTTACAATCTGTGAAAGAGAATCAGACGCCATTACAGAACACTGCAAAAAATTCTGTCACTGCAAAAAACACAGCTTCACCCTCACAAGGGCAAATCTGCAAAACTGGCGAAAGTGGTATTTGACCACACAGTCACTTCCTAGTGACGATTTTGCATAAACAGGAACCAAGGATGATTCTGTAACTCCCAATGTCTCTGCACACAAGCATACGATGCAATTTCTATGGTAACTTTTCACCGACCTGTAGAACAGTGGTCGCACAGCATAAAACTGGGCGTTTTCCTGAGTGCGTGCAGAAAACTTCCGCCTCCAAAACAGGCCCCGAAATGGCCTCAAATAAAAAAAACAAGGTCGCCAAGGGCTAAAGCCCACTCCCGCAGCATATACTTCCCTCTTGCTTCACCGCGAAGGGTGTCTCAACCTGAGACAATGCACTCTTGCAATTTCCGACTGTGCTGCCTGTAGAGATCTGCTCCCAAAACAGAAAATGAAAGCACCACTGCTCCTCTTACCAGAACACCGCGAGCTTGGCTTACTTTCTTGAGCTCCTTACCACGAACAAGGCTCTGATACCATGTCAAGATTGTGGGAGAGAAGGAATGAGTCTCACTTGTAGCTTTCTTGCTTGCACAATGGGGGAATACGCACAAGGGTGGAGGCTGAAAACAATTTTTCTCTTCTTAGTTGTGTAAGCCAAAAGAACTCTCATACAAAGAAATAGAAGAACCCTATATATGGGTCTCAAACCAAACTCAAATAACTAAGGTGGCATACTAACTGAGCTACGAACTAGAGTAGATAAGGATGGTTGTCATGTAGCTATTATTCATGGGCAGTGTACCAACTGCATCTGCAACTGACACGTCGGTGACATAAATGCACAACGGTCACCCTGGCATATCACGAGTGGAGCTCGATATCTCAACAAGAATATCCATTAGGAAGTCACCAGAGTCTATTCTGCTAGCAATGTGTAGCTCCTCCTCAGCCAGAATTTGATCTAAATACGGATGGGTCATGATGTGCTCTTCTAGGGGTTGGTTACAAATGGTGGTCAACACCCTATAGGAGGTTGGAGCTACATAAGTGGGGTCATACTCTAAGGTTTCAATTGCACGGCGTTGCTTGGCATTGGTAATGATTTGGTAACCCTCTAGCTCCCATTGAAGTCAAAGAGCATACCATTTCCTCAAGAAAGAGGAGTCATTGTTGTTTTAACTCCTCCATTTCTTGGTCGATGGCAAGGACTATGCTCTTGTCATAAGATATAATGAGGCATTGTTTTCGTGCGTGTTCTCGAGATATCTTGGTGGCAATTAACTCTTTGGATACCTAGGGAGCCTTAATGAATACAAATACGGATTCTTCCCATGAGCAAGGCAGTGTACATGCCTCCATTGCTAAAGGCTCGTCCAAAAGACCTAGGTCTAGTTGATCATAGCCTTTAGCAAGTGTAGTAAATGTGGCATCCAACCATCTAAGGTAGGCAACCAAGTCATCCCCCGTATTCTCCACTAAATTTGCAACCAAAGTGAGAATTGATCATCGCTCATAAGAGGGTCTAAGGCCTGCAGAGGTGGTTGGGATTTGACTAAACTAGATAATTTGGTAGCTGATGGTTGCAGCGTTGGTTGTTCTTGATGGCACAGTTGAGTCATTGGTGCACTCGGCTTGGCTTGTGATGCAGATGTTGTACTACTAGACGCTGGGGAGGTTTTAGGGACACTAGCAGGAGTAGGTTGAGGAAGTGTGTGAGTAGCAAGCTGTGGGTTTCGTTGATAGACTTGTTTAGTCTCTGTCTGTTTTTTAGGCTCTATGGGCTTCATAGCCTGAGTCGTTTATTGGGCAGTGACAGTCATGCACAAGTAAGCCGGAGCTAGATCTTTCTCATCATCATCTTCAATATCCATGATAGTGGCCACTCATACATTGACATGGGACTTTAGCATTGGAGGCTCATGTAGTGGGTGCGTAGGCGGGTAGTACTTCTTTATGCGACTATCATTGAAAAAGCCTATGCCCTAACCCTCTAGGGTTTGGAGTTCTACATTATTGGTTCAACTGATGGTGAGAACTCTGAAAGGTCCTAGCCCTTTAAACTTCATCTTCTATGTATGACCTTTGATTGAGTAAAGTAGTACTAAGTCTCCATGTTTGAAATCCCATTGCTTGACATGCTTGTCAAACTAGCTCTTTCGTCGTGCCTTTTTGCAAATTAGTGCATGGGCGGCTAGAAGTTGAGTCTCCGATAAGTGTTCTAGCTTGATTAGGCACTCCATCCATGCCTCCCTTCCGTCCCATCTCTATTGAAAAGCTATTCTCAAGCTTGGAACAAAGAAATCAATGGGTAGAATTGCTTCTATTTTGTAGGTCAACGTGAAGGGAGTATGTCCTACATTCATTTTATAGGCTATCTGATAGGCCCATCAGGATGCCATTAGTTTGTTATCTTAGTCACTGTGCGAGGTAGAGACTACTTTGGTCAGGACGTTCACTAAGATTTTATTAGTAGGCTCGGCCTAGCCATTCACCTGAGGATATTAAGGTGAGGATTTTTTTAATGGATGATCAGAAAGGTGGATAGGAGGTGAGAAATCACTTCATTGATGAAATGCATACCTTGATCACTAACAACCAGTTCAATGGGGTAGGCGAATCATGAGATCACTTGCTCCCATAGAAACTTAGCTGTGGTCCTAGCGTCATTTTTCCTCGTGGCTCATGCTTCTATCCATTTTGTGAGATAATCGGTGGCAACAATGATGTACTTGTCCTGCGAGTATTGTGCTACTACGGGACTAATAGGCCCAATGAAGTCAATCCCCCACTTCTCGAATGGTAATCTTGCAATGATTAGACTTAACTCCATTTTGTCCTTGCAAATAGGTATCTTGGTCCATTGGCACTCATCACAGTGCTTAGAAAATTGTGTTGCGTCCATCTTGAAATAGGCTACCATAGTTGAGATTGTAGCACCTTGCGAGTTATCATGTATCTGCTGAAATGTCCTCATGCAATCCCACCATGTGCCTCTACAAGTATGTCATGCATTTCATGCTCGCACATACATATTCATTGTAGAGTTGGCATACTATCACCTGATAGGGTTGTATTTTAAGGATGAGTCACTTAAGTCGGGCTTTTTTGATGGGTCTTTCAGGTAGTCCGTGCTCAAGCACTCAGACTATATCATGTGCCCAATATGGCATCAAGTTAGCTCTAAACAAATTGCTTGTTAGATGGGTTAAAAAAATGCACATCTGGCAATTCGTCCGTGATGCCCTATCCAGTGGCTTCTCTAGTGGGTATACGAGACATATGATTAGCCATGTAATGCTACTTTCCTTTTCATACAACCATAAAGAATTCAAATTCTAAAAGCAGAAGTAGACACACACACACACACACACACACACACACACACACACACACACACACACACACACACACACACACACACACACACACACACACACACACACACACACACACACACACACACACACACACACACACACACACACACACACACACACACACACACACACACACACACACACACACACACACACACACAGAAGACTAGGCTACCACAAAGGAGGGAAAAACACAAGAGGGACAAAAGAAAGGAGGGAAAAAAATATGTGCCAAGCTTTTTTAGATTAAACCTGTCATTATCATTAATCTAGATATATCATTAAATAAAAGTGATCGAGAGACTATATATCATTAATGTAAAGAATGCCATAATTACAAATATAAGAGGCTGAAAATAGATATTGATAATAAAAATCTATTATATTATTATAAATATATATATTTTCCTTTTAAAAAATAGAAGTTTCGTTACGAAGGCTTTGCTCCTATTGGTCTAGAGCACTCTTTTCTAGACCTCAAAACTCTCCTAATGGGCTATTGCAAAAAAACCTAGTTTAGCTTTAGGTGCAGAATCTACATCACCTAATTCTATGGGAGTCAATCATGCTAAAGCCAAGGAATATCACATCCAAAAAACTATAGTGCCAATTAATTGAGATGTCAATCCTTAGACTCGTAGTGTTATGGGGATACATATTCACACCTAGAGTAAGCTTGGTTTAGTCACAATCCTGTCAAAATTTACATACATTTGTTGTGCTTCGTAACACATTTATTGGGTTTTGTGTTTCTCTACTCACACCCATCTAATGCATAAGAAACATTCCCATGCCCACTATTAGAAATCCCTCTTACACACCATAGGATTTTGCTTTTCGTATGCATGTTTTTATAAGATTTCTTAGTTTACATCTCAAGTTTCATAATTACACTATTGTAGTGGTAGGGTATAGACACAATGAAAAATTGATGTATTGTCAAGGTGTATAGCTATAATTGTGTCAAAATTTACATACATTTATTGTGTTTGTAACATGTTGAAATTTCAGATTTCTCTATACCCACCCATCCAAACCTATAGCTCATGCATAAAAACATTCCCACACTATCAGGCATCCCTGAACACTAGTGGGCACTGTGATAGATTTAGAGGCTCCTCTCCCTAGCATAGTGACTTCAGAGGGAAAGATCTAGGGGGTTAGAAATTTGGAAAGAGAAAACAAGGTGCATTTGCCCATGCGTTGGCCATTAGTGCAAAAGAGAGGATTGCCAACTCTATGAGGAGGAGGATGAAGCAACAAATGAATGTAGTTATGGAAATAAACAAGGCACAAAATTCATTTGACAATCTTATTTCAAAGGCCCCTTTCCTCAAGCTTGTCAAGGAAATTTGTGATAGATATGGTCTAATAGTTAGCTAGATAGTAGATTTTTCTATGTCTTTAGGAATATAGAGTCATAATGATGGATAAGGATATGCACACTACCATGTTAATAAGATATAGATTTGATAAGTTGCTTATGCCAAAACACATAATTGATAGAAAGGCATGTGAAATATTGAGCATTGCTCCTACTAAAAGACTTAGGGAATCCAAAAAGTCATTTCATGCAGATGTGCATATTATATTGGTGACTTCAAGCAAAGGTAAAACAAAGGTTCAAGAGGGAGAGTTTGATGATAAGGAAAATAAAAATGATAGGTCAAAAAATGAAGAAGAACAAGAGGACAATTTGCCTATAAATATGTTAAGAAACGTAATAAGTGTGATGGTAAAAAAGAGAGGAAGAAAATTTGTTGAATGTACTTGTGGATCTAGAAAAGGAAAATGCCAGCAAGGTGAATGAGATTCTAGGGAAAGTGGTGATCAATGTTGGGCAACAAGTACCTCTCCATATCACATGAGGATACAATATTCCTTTATAAGAAGGACAAGAAGATAAACAACACAACCTTTCTAGTTTTTCAAGGTATGTTAGTCCACTACTATATTTCATTTCATCCTTGATTTTTCACTTTTATTGTCTCAATTTCTTGCTTTCCATGCATTTGACTCCCATGTTACAATGCAAAATAGTTTTTGGACTTGAATACTATGGTGCATATACAGATTGTTTGACACTATCCAAGTACCCTTCTATATGTTCCAAATATTTGTATGTTTGCTAGAACAACATATGTTCCAAATATGAAATATAAAATTAATTTAATGAAGAAGAATTATGGGTCATCAACATAAATAAGATTGATGAATTCAGCATGCATGACATGGAATGTACTTGTAACTCTAGTTGGCTACCACTCCATGTTTGTTGACAAAAACACATTTGCACAAACTAAAACTTAGTCTACATGCTCAACAAAACCCATAAAATCTAGAGTAAAAAGTCCTAGAAGATCTTAATGTTCCTTGAAAAGTAAATTGCATTGCCTTACAATGAGGTGGAAAGTGTTACTCCATGGAAGGTGCCAAGTGAAGATCCTTTGTAATATACTCATGTTGAATTTTTTCATACTATTTTTAACCATGTATTTTGAACCCTAGAATTCATCCTTGCCAATGAAAACTCACATTTTCACTTTTTTGTTTATTGATGATCTTTACAAGAGGAAGTATTGTTATCCAATCTTGGAGCTTGTAGATTGTCAAATGCCATAGATTATTCTCTTTGGTAATATAGCACATACATACTTGTATAGAAGAAGAATCCAAGGAGGAAGGAGGATGAGATATTGATGAGAAATGAGGTTAAAAAATAATAGAAATTTTACAAAAATGAGTTTAGAGGAGCTTAGACAATTAAATAATGAGAGCTACGAGATGAATAAATATAAAAAGGACCAAAACTACAAAAAGTTTTAAATTATCCCTTACTTTAAGATGAAGTTAAAAGTACTTTAGTTTTATTATTTGAAGGGGACTTCAAAGTATCCCACTTTTTAAAAAGTCACATCAAGGAGTTGAAAGCAAGGAAAAGGACTTTTAAAAATAACATTATCAAGGACAAGTCCTTTGGTTGGAATTGCCTCATGAGGATAAGTTTGAAGGCCCTTTTGACCCTTTTATAAGTGTTAGAAGAAGTTTGGCCGAATTAGTAAAGAATCAAATGCTACATTAGACTCATGGCAATGTCCCATTAGTCTATTTACTAATCTTACCATTAGTGAACACTAATTAAAAGGCTCTTTTCTCCCTAAAATTGTATGTAATGTATTCACCATAGTGCTTGCTTTGGGTTGTGAATGTTGCAACCTATAATCCTTAGCAATTTTTTGAAAATTCATTGCTATTCTCTATTGTTTTCCTATTAAGAAATATATAGTTGAAATGTAGTTATTTTTGTGTATTAAAGTTATGCTATGTTTTGCTATCTTTTTTATTTAAGACATTGTATAATTTAGGGCATTACACTTTGGTGATCCTTCATGTTTCATGGTGCAATTTTCTCATGATTTAGGCATCTGGTCTTTAGGAAAGGAATTTGCATGAATAGCTTGTGGAAGTGCACACATGTGATGAAAATTATGATTTCTAAGGCAATTTGGATGGGTAGAGTTTATGTTGGGGAAATACTCTCATAACAAGAATTGGATTCTTATAAGATCTTGAGCCTTATAATTGAGAGAGTATTTATGAAGAGAGGCTCAATGTCTCTTGTTCAAAACAAAAATTGAAGTGCAAATTGAAGAAGTGGTATCAGAGGATGAACTAGCACTAGAGGACATTCTTTCGACAAGCGTGTCAAGAGGATAGGTTAAACTTGAACCAAAGGTGGATATACAAACCCCTCCTATGATGATTTTAGGAGAAGCATACAAGACTTCCTTATGTTGATAACTTTCCTCTTTGGACCACCTACACAAAGACAATTAGTATTCCATCATTTAGATATTTGAAATACATTAAGAAGGATGTCTTAGCAACCACCTCAAAACCCCAAAGTTTGAGGATCCGAAGTTTTCAGTGGAAAGGAGAGCCTTGATGGGCATGTTACTTAACTTGAGTATAGATGGATAGTGAGTGGATTTGTCTAGTTGTATGGAGATTAGGTTAAGAAGCAAAGTTTGTAGTCATTCTTTAGAACAAGCAATGGACTAGTTTGGTAGCTATGGTTTGACTAGCTTCCAAACTTATGATGCACTCAAGAATACCTTTTTGGGAAGGCTATGCTTAAAATTTTAAAAAGTTAGTAAATCATCTTGATATAGTTGACAAACCATCTCAAGAAACATAAATTTCTTATTTTGTTAAGGGTTTGAAAAGTAAGATCAAGGGGTCTATTGCTAATGTTGAATTACATCTTAATAATACATTTGACACTTTGTTCAAAAATGTTGTAAGAGTCATGAGAAGACTTGGAATTTAATGGACCAAAAGAATGAGGACTTTGAGTCTAAGAATGAAATGAAATTGATGAGGAAGAGAGTAGTTCTATGTTGGAATTTGGAGATGAATCATGTGATTTGAATGATAAGAGTAACATAAGAAAAGACAATAGAAAGAGAAAAGTAGGTTCAAGTAAGGACCCTAAAAGGAGTAAGGAGTGGGGAAAGGACAAAGATAGTAAGAGGATTGTAGATAGTAAGTTGGATAAAAAGACTAAACAAAAACTCAAAGGCTTGGGATTGATTGATAAACAAAGGAAATAGAAGTTTTGTAAAATATGTTAGAGAAGAAAACATGAAACAAGAAGATTATGGTACAACTCTAATGTCCAAGCAAGACAATAAATGCTAATCATGTAGCCTAGGGTAAGGATGGCACAACTAGCTATAAGAAATTAGATTGTTCCCGACACAATATCTCAAAGACCCTTCATGAGAATAAGAAGGATTCCAATTAGATAACCATGGAATAATTTTCTTGGATAATAGCAAAAAGCAAAATCAAGAGCGTGACATTATTGTGGAGGTAAAAGACACTTTGTAGGACCCAATTGTGAACTATGGGTGAAGACAATAGTCAAGAAGTTGAAGAGCATCGAATGGAGGATGAATGTTGGCAAGTAATCTGAATGTGGCTAGTTTGCATGTGTAGTATGATTTCTCTAATTGTATTAAAGTTGAAGATTTTCTTGAAAAACCTTTAGTGTTAGCAATCACTAAAAGTCATGCCCAAAAGCAATTGGATTGGGATGAGTAATAAAAAGCCATGAATGTCTACTAAGGTAGTCAATAAGTTGCAACAGAAGGTTGGAAATGCATTAATTGAAGACTTTGATTATCAAGAATGGCAGGGAAGCTTAATTCTTGATCAAGAAAATGATCAAATTAAAGATACAAGTTCAAGAAAATTACAGGAATGAGATTTTGATGAGTTGTTTCAGGCTTTAGCAAGTGCTCTCTACACTAAACATTGGATTAGAACATGGACCTTATTCATCTTATTTATGCTTTACTTTGTAAACACATTTGCAACTAACACCTTCTTGTCTTCAAGTAAAGGTACTAAATCCCTTGTTATTTGCCATAAGTGTAGCCATTTCGTCATCCATAGCATAATCCGAATGCTCATTACCCACTGCATTCATAAAGTTAGTGGGGTAATACTTGCATTAACTCATAGTTGTAGTATTCATAGGATCCCACATATCAAAATAATTCAACAAGCGGCTTCTTCCACACATTCTTTTCATGTAGAAATGCATGTCTTTCCTTCTTTCCAAATTGACATAATGTATATATATTATGCATCTCGTCAACTATAAACTTTGGAAAGTCATCCATAATTTTTAATTGTTGCATATTCACATGACTAATATGCTTAGAGACTCTAGATTGCACATCTCTCTAAACCACTATCCATAAGATGTCATATGATTAGAGGAACTTTAGTCTATATACCATAGATGCTTCTTAGATGAGCCATCAACTCTCATAGTATTCATGAAATATTCCATGACAAATAACTACTCACTTTTGTCATCAGTTTTCTACTAATAGAAGCATAGTTAACTTGCTGCCTTTTTTCACTCTCTAATTTCAACCTTCTTTTTTGAAGTAGTTCTTGGAAATGTGACATTTTTCACCACAAAGCAAACATTCCATGTTATCACAATAGTCTATTAGAACTTGTAGCATACCCTTTTTGGCTCTCCCTTCCTCAAGATCTCGTTTATTTTTCTAAGCATCATAACTTTGACCACAACCACCATCTGGCCTTGGCCATGACCTCTATCTTTGCTAATAGAGTTCATATTTTTTCTTATTTTGAGAAGTGGAGTCCAAGCCAATATTCTTCTCCTCAAGTATCAACATAGAAATCAAATTTGCAAAGTCAGAGATATCATCCCTAGTATTCATAGATAATGTAAAGCTCTTATACTCATCTAAAGTCCATATAAACATGCATGCATGATACCCTTAGGATCATAAACTATTACATTGATAGATCAAATAGCCTTCACAATACTCTTGATCTTTATTGCATAATCATTGATAGAAGAATCTCCTCCTTTAACCTGATTCATCTTTGATTTGAGCTGTAACTTTGTGGCCTTTCTCTTTGCTTTGGATAGCCTTGGAAGCTTCTTTTATGCAATGGTGGATATTTTCTCTTCCTACAAATCCATTTATTGAGGAGCTACCTTGGTGAGTTGCATTTCTCTTTAATATTGTTAATCTTTGAATGTTCTTTGATTTTTGTGATTAACACATATGACAAAAAAATTAATTGTGATTACAGTTGCTTATCTACAAATTCTTTTTAGAAATTCCTCCTATAGAAAAATGCTTTCATAGAAGAAATGCTCATTTTCTTTTGACATGGGGTGGCAATGGGAAGCAAGCTTGACCATTCCCTCATCATTGAGACCCATGTTGACCATTGCAAAAGCCCTAGCAAAGGTTCCAAAGGCCAAGTATCACTAGATGAAGCATTTTGCATATGTGAGATTGTGCGCTTAGCCATATTTAATGTAGACATCTTACAAATGGATCACTAATTGTACTCAGGTTCTAGGAATATAAGAGGTAGATGCTTAGTATTAGGGGTTAGGAAGAGAATCTATTTTAGGACCTCTAGATTCTAAATGAGTTCTTTTGGTTTAGCTTAGCTTGACTGATGGTTAGTTTTAGCACTTGTGGTAGTCAATGGCTTCGTGTTTAGGGTCTTAGACATGTTGGTATTTGCTATGGTGTTTTTAGAAGTGGATGGCATAAGTATAATACTCTACTTTGTAGCATTGGAGGATGATTTGTTCTATTTGTTGGCAAAAGTAGAGGAGAAAATGGGGCCCTTCATTTTTTAGACTACAATAGGCTTTGTGGGTTGATCTTTTGGGAATGTTGGAATCTATGGGAATCAATTGTGATTATCCTAGTTTGTTCTAGAAGTAATGTGGTAGAGCATTGAAATCAAATCCTTTTTCTATTAAGGTATATTCAATTATAAATTTTACTACATGCACATTAGGTTTCTCCATGGGGGGTTCATGTAAATAATACCCTGGAGAATAGCACTTCTTGACACAACTCTCATTCAAATGTTTAATGATTGTTTTCATCCAAGGTTTATAACTCCACATTGCTTGTCCTAATAATGTTACAAACATGATAGGATCCAAGGCCTTTGAGTTTTAGTTTTGTATTATGGCCTCTAATTGCATATAGAAGCACTGGAGCTCCTTTGTTAAAAAGTAGTCTCTATTAAACATGTTTATTAGACCATGCTTTTCACTTTGCCTTTTCAAGAAGGCATGTTTGGGCAAGAGGCACATCTCTACAAGCATTTTGATTTAATATATAAATATTCTCTAGAATATAACCAATATCATCAATCCAACATGGCATCAACTCATATTTGAAGAGTTGGGACCCTTGTGAATACAAAACAAGTGGGTATCAATAAGATTTTCATCACCACTAACTTTTTTACCAAGTCTTGTTAACAAGACATGTGATTGGCCATATAATGCTACTCTCCTTTCTACACAACCATAGAGAGAATCAAAATTTAGTAGCTGTAATACCCTATCATGATTAGAGGAACATAACAATTTTTTACAGAGCTCCAAACATTTATTTTCCAATTCATGAACCTCATGAATCAACGTCTTCTTCTCTTGAACCAATAAATCATCAGTAGGTGAAATAAACAAGTCTTTGAGCATTCCATATGGCTAAGATATGTTGAAATATCAGAGTGAGAGCATGAGAGTGTGCACAAGAGGAAGAGAGAGAGATCAAGTACAAGAAGAAGATCTTGCTTAGTGAGTTGTTCACAAGTACACCTAGTACACTCTCCTCTACATTGAGAGTGATCTTTAGGTTGTTTATATAGCCTCTAGATTGCTAAGGTTAGGGTTTTCCCCTACTCTCTAGTTCATTCACACCCAACTACCCTTATCCATCCTTCCTTACATAGGGTTCACATGCCTATCTCTCAACACCCCCCCCCCCCAATGCCAAAGTGGCATTGGACTACAAGAGGCATGTTAATGCCTCCCCTCAAACAAAATGGGATGTCTTTATAAATTAGGCTACAAGAGTGCTTACAAGTAGAGGATTTAGAGTTTTTTAGAAAATTCAATCAACAGATGTTTTGAAGACAAAGTTGGCCTCTAATTCTTTTGGTACTTCAAGGGTGGTAGGACATTTACTAGTAATATGACATTTCTTCTTACATTTCTAGCATTTCATTTTGTTGGGATATTTTTTCCAACAATTACTCGCAAGATCTCCCTTCTTATTGCAAAAGGAGCATTTGGTGGAGACAGTTTGAACCAAGAGTTGTTCATGAGTTGTTGAAGTAGATCCTTTACTTATTTTCTCCTTATCTAGACAAGACTGGATGGTGCTTTCCAAAATTGGAATAGGGATATTGGTAAGAGTAGTTACAAGGGTTGGAAAAACCTTCTTTACAACCTTCAAGAGAATTGCAATGGCATCTTCATCATGAATTGGAGCTTGAACTAAGAGGCTAGCTATGCCATGAGCCCCTTCATGTGAGAAATGAACTTGCCTAGGTCTTCTCCTTGTTTATACTCCAAGCTAAAAAAGTCTATCTTTAGTAAAATTTTAGAGTTCTTCCCTATAGCACCATAAAGCTTTTCAAGCTCATCCCATTTCTCCGGCAGTGGAGAGTTGGTCAATATGATGAATTAGGGACTCATCTAGATGAAGCATGATGATGGCTTGGGCTCTTTCATCATCTTCTAGATCAAGTGGGTTTGATGGATCAATAACCTTGGTCCCTTTGATGAAGGGCCAATAGCCCCGTTCCATCATTTTATACTTTACCAGTATCTGCAATATGGATGAAAGTTTTTTCCATCAAACTTATGGATTTGAGGCCTAAAATCGGCATAATCCATGGCCATGATAGGAATGTCTTATAGATTTTCCTAGGAAATGACATTGTCTAGTCCTTTACACAATGGCCTTGAGTGCAAACCAACTAAAGGAAATGATCTATGTGTTCATAAATGCCACATAGCCTTACAATTGTGTAGACTTAAAACTGCAAGGATGAAAAAGGTTGAAAATCATACATGTGGAGTACTTCAAAATAAGATTTTGGTGGTCCTTTCCTTTGGACAACCCTTGGTTTAGGTTTGATTGTCTTCCTGGATTTAATGAAATGAACTTTGATTGAACCTCTGGCTCCTCCCAATCTTGTAATCTAGTGGATGAATATTTGGTTGAACAAGGTTGATTGAGAACTTTGAAACTTGGAGAAGATTTTGAGAAGCTTTCAATTATATCTATATTCTTGTTTCATCATAAGGAAACAACAACTAATAACACTTATAAATGCATTTCAGTGCTAAGAAGCACTCATCTCAAGGTTAAGACCACTTGAGATGTTAAGTATTCATTTTGGCAAGCTTAGTGATGCCCACCAAATGAAGAATCATCATTGACATGAAGACTGCATGTCATTATCTGACTCTACATACAATGATTCAGTGATTAAAATCACTATTAATGTGAGAAGAAGATGAAAAAAGCAAGAAAGTCAAGATTTTAAGCTTGTGGCTATGGCTACCACTATGACCCATAGTTAGGTTTTTGATTGTAGCAGCCAGTAGGAAAGGAATTAGCTCAAACCATTTTAGGGGGAGATGGCCCACTAAGGGGGCTAACAAAGCCCCATTATAGCCTAGATGATTGTGCCCATAGCAAGCCATGCTATTGAACTGAGCTGACCTAAGAAAAATCTGCGCCAGATTCATGAATTCTTGCAATGGTGTCCTCCTAGGCCCAATGTTGTAGTTTGTTATGGCATCTTGAAGCACCCTGAGCTAGGGAGAAACTCTCCAGAAGAAAGCATGGCAAAATATGTTAGAATATCAAGCTCTCATTACTCTTCAGTCAGAGTCTATCTTTATGTGTGTGACAGGAATTAGCTAGATGCAGCTGTACATGTGTGTGACATTCAATAAGTCGGTGTAGTCAGTGACTTAACCACAGTTATTCTTGGTTAGTCATAACTATGTGTGCAAGCCTCTTTCAATTAGTATGATGTAATAATAATGGAAGAAGAACAACAATGAGCTGAGGCTCATCTTTCGCTCCACTCTGTCTCTCTCCCTCTCTTTCAACATGGTATTAGAGCTTGAACATCTGAAGCTTGAAGGCTTGGCAGTGGCCATTTGACATCAAGACATCATATCTGAAGAAAATGTCATCAAAGGAGACTGTGCATGCAGCCCGTTTTTTTGTAAAAGCTATAACTTGCTACATAAATGGTTTTTGGAGAAATAGCCCCTCAACTTCTAACTGTTTCAACGTGATCTAAAACTTTGCAAAAGAAAGTTTTTTCAAATTCCTCACAGATTTTGAGATATTCAGCACAGACCTGTGCAGACTAGCTGTTTATTGCAGTAAAAAATAGGTGATTCTAGGGCACTGGTGGCTTTCATCCTAACAATGTATATGCCCTTATTAACATGCATTTGAGAATGCTATTGGAGTGTTAAATGCTCAATTTTGGAGCTTATTTACAGGTTAGAAATAGTGAACTGGTTGCTATCCTGAATTTGGAAACAATATATCTACAGGGTTAAAGTATCTATGATGCTTATTTGCTAGTGACAAATGCTTGGATAATACCACTTGAGTGGTAGATGATTTTTGGGATATTGTGAGTGTTGAAAGTCCAAATTTTGGATTGATTTGTTGCTGGCTATATCAGGGTATGACTGGTTATTGTCTGGAGGAAGGATACCTATCATCCTCACTTGACATACATGCAATATATTCTGACTAGTTGGACATGTATCAACTTCTGCATAGAGTGGCAACTGAATGAGATGATTTGGGGCTGTTTTGAGGTCTAAATACTCTTGTTTTAACATAGAAAATACTGTTGGTTATAGCAATGAGTTGGCTGTATTTGGTACTGCTACTTGCATATAGTACAAACATTGATACTTGTATGGATATAGTTTGTTGCTAGGATGTTTTGCCACTACCATAGAATGTTTTGAACTGATTTGAGCTTGGTTTATGCTCAGTTCACTATGTTTTTTCATTGTTGGGATATAGTTTACAGCAAGTAGGTTGTCAGAAAAACTGTCCTGAATTGTAGAAAACTGTCCTAAATAGTAGGAAACTGGTCCTGAACTATAGAAAAAGGAGTCAAATACTTACAGGTTGTATACATCACTGAATACCTAAGCTGCAACTATGGAAAATGCTCAAGGCACTAAAAATATCATTCAAATAGTGGGAGAAAATTTGGTACTTTATGGAAGTTCCTTATGAAGAATTTTTTAGTTGGCAGAGGTTATTGGGAACTTATGTTCAGGTGATGAGGCTGAACTCGAAATGCCTGAAAGGAATCTGACAAATGATCAGAAAAGGGCTCATAAGCTATGGACTGAGAGAGCATGCAAGGTGTTACATTGGTTTTCCTTATGTATATCAGATGCTATGGTTATATAGATTACTGGATGCATGGGATATAGTCTTGAAGAATTATGGAAATGTATATCAGATACTATGGTTATACAAATTACTAGATGCATGGGACATACTCATGAAGAATTATGGAAATGTAACACATGCAAGAAAGATTCAGCTAAAGCAACATTTCAATAACATGTCTAGGAATGGCACAAGCATTCAAGCCTACACTACAGAGATCAAGAACATAGCGGATCAGCTTGCCACCATTGGATATTTAGTGTATGAGGATGATACGATTTCAATGACATTGAATGGACTTAGCAAAGAGTATAAAGAATTTGATACGTCTATTTCTGTGAGAGCTAAATCCCTTGATTGGGATGAGCTGATTGCTTTGCTGCTACATGAGAAAGTTAAGCTTGGGCTGAATACAGGTTCTAGTACGTCTCAAAGTAAGACACTGTTCTTTACTCTAGCCAGCATGGTAGAGGCGGCAGAGGCCATGGCTCTTTTTGAGGTTGAGGAGACACTCGAAATGCTTATGGACATCATCAATAGAACGCCAAAAAAAATACACATAGCTAGTGTGGATATGGTGGCTTTAGAGTCAGGGGGAGATCACCCCATGGTAGAAATGATGGATTTGGTTTATAGCAGTCAAATGATCAGTCAAACAAAGATAAGGACGGTTATTACTACGGCAGATATGGACACATTGCAAAGGATTGTTACAAGAAGAAGGGAGATATGAAGTCAAAGGGCAAACAACATGGGCACTATGCATCTTCTAGCGGTGCTCATGATGAGCAGGTTGACAGATTTTTTGCCATGCAGCATGTGTCTAAGAATGCATCTAGGTAGAACAGAGATGAGAGATGGTACATTGATTCAGGGGCTTCAAATCATATGACACCCCATGGAGAATGGTTTGATGAGATGACTGTAGGTTGACATGGTTATGTGTGTACTGGGGATGACACCCAACATGACATTCAGCACACAGGAATTGTTTCGTTGTCGATGCTTGATGGCAAGAAAAAGAGCCTTCATGATGTACTACATGTACCTACAATAACCAAGAATATTTTGTTAGTTGGATAGATGGCAGAACAAAATCTGTAGGTAAGATTTAATAGAGATGAATGCTTTGTTGAAGAATATGGAAATGACTGCAAATTGATTGCTAGAGGCCGAAGAGATGGCAGAATGTTTACTCTTGATGCATCAATTCCAGAATTGAAAGTAACCATGTTTGCACATGATGATGGCGGAATGGCCATGTGAATGTACAAAAGCTAAAATCCATGCAGTAGAAGGAGATTGTGCTTGGATTGCCTAAGTTCAAGTTTAACTCCATATTAGAGATTTTGGGAATTTTCCAAGTGCCACTTTTAATGAATGTCTTACTTTTGTGAATGAAAGAAAGCACTATGTTTATGTTTATCTTTAAAAGGCACTTTGTATGTTACAAATATGAGTTCACACATATTGAGAGCTTAAATGATGAATGTAAGCTATGTGGCTATTAGGAGATTTGGATTTCACCTCTATCTTTTCTAGCATACTAACAAAATATGATGTTGCATGGCGGTGGAAACATTAAGGAGGCTTAACTAGTATATACCTAGGAAATTTGTAAGTTTAATGTAAGAATACAAAGGTTTGATGGAGTGGAGAGAGAATTTAGAATACAAGAGCCTTAAACATTATATGAAAATATGTTATCATGGCCAAAATTTATAATGCTATGGATTTGAAGATATTATAAGATGAGTTTTTTCTTTTAGATATAGCATCATTTAAAGTGACATCTATAAGTTTCATGAACTAGGACTTTAAAAGAGTCACCACTAACTAGGTGTGGTTTAATAACTTGATCTAATACCATATAGTAATAAGTTTGGATAACTTATGATGTGATGGTTCTTTTTTGTGTGTAAACTAATAGACACAAGTATGTTAAATAATTGCTCATCCCATTTGCATTTTTTGTATGTATATGCATGATATATAAATACCCTTTGTTCAAAATTTCTATCTATCTTGACAACATATGGACAAGATGGATATTGGCTTTAGCCAAAATCAACTAGCTTCACACTTTGACTAGCTAAATGAACTTTCATATCATAAAATGAAGATTTATATACCAAGCTAGAAGTTTATGATTTTTCTGAAACTAAAGATTTAAATGGTTTGTGTTTCCAAAGAAATAGACATAAATTTTATTATTATTTAAGACTTATTTGTTAGCTAAGACATAAAGTACAAAATTGGACTTAAACCACTTTATAAGAAATTTCAACACAATTAACTAATGTTATTGAAAGAATAAAAAACATTAAGTAGATTCTCTCATTGATATTGGTGGCATTTAAAAACACCAAGGTAACTACATAAAATACTTTAAATTTCTAACAAGCATATATTTTATAGCCATGCAAAAGCCCTTAATGTAAGGGATATATTTACTATGGAAGTCAAAATTAGTCCATATAGAGTCGTTGTCTTGTTGCATCATGTATATTGGAAAAATACAACTTTTGTAGATAGCTGCACTACCATATATGAAATGTTTGTGATATCCTAACTCATGAGCAAGCTGCATTGCTTCCATATCTTTCAAAGTAGAGACTAAAGGAGTTTTCTTCAACTTGGATAATTGTGAGTTGTTCAATGTAAGTGACACAGACGTGAGGCTTTTGTTGAGTATGCTTGTATAATAGACGGTCATAAAGTACAAAATAGGATTTAACCAATTTATAAGAAATTTCAACACAATTAACTAATGTTATTGAAAGAATAAAAAACATCAAGTAGATTCTCTCATTGATATTGGTGGTGTTTAGAAACACCAAGGTAACTACATAAAACACTTTAAATTTTTAATAAGCATATATTTCATAGCCATGCAAAATCCTTTAATGTAAGGGATATATTTATTATGAAAGTCAAAAGTAGTCCATATAGAGTCACCACCTTATCGTTACATCATATATATTGGAAACATACAAATTTTGTAGATTTTGTATAAAACATTTAGCTGCACTACCATTTATGAAATATTTGTGATATCCAAACTCATGAGCAAGCTGCATTGCTTCCATATCTTTCAAAGTAGAGACTAAAGGATTCTGCTTCAACATGGATAATTGTGAGCTGTTCAATGTAAGAGATGAACGACTTGAGGGATTTGTTAAGGATGTTTTTATAATAGATGGTCTCTTGAAGCAAAAATTAATTGAAGGTTGAACATATAAACCATCTTTATCAATCATGGTCTTGTGCGGTGTTGATGATGAAGATGAAATACCATCATTCTCTGCTCTAGTCCATTCATCAATGATAACCTTGAATTGAGCATACAATTCATGTCCATATTGAACTAGATCCTATCCATATTGATCAAAATTAATGACTTCACGTGCATCATGGTATTTGCTTAAGCGAGTCAAGTATGGTAGAAGTTATTTGATCAAGATAGAGTCTTCACAATCAATATCAAGTGTTTTTGGATAAATACAATTCTCAACAGGATTTGGGAAAACTTTGTAAGGACTATCATCTATAAGAATAGGCTTGGTATGCTGACAAACATCTCCATATTGATCCCATACATACTTCAGAGGCTTAAACATTGCTTCTACTCCCATCTTATCTGACCTATATATGATTTTGAGTCAATGTCTATGACATTGTTCTTGGCCCCAAATCATGAAGAAAGGATACTTCCTTTTTGCATGGATTTCCAAGCATTTAATAACTGCCATGACATTCTTATGTAAAGCTATTGACCAAACTCCCACTTGGAATATTGCAAATAAGGCTTCAAGAAACTCCATACATCCTGGTCGAAGAACAAGCCATTGCTTTCCCATTTGAAAGCTTTGAAACCTTTTAGACTTAACAAAGCATCGTTGTAAAAGAAGACCATTGAGATCAAGTATTACACATAATTGTGTTGCATTTCTTATTAAGTATACATCAATCACATCATCATACTCTACTGTTGTAGAATCTGTTAGATATCCAACCATAGATGTCTTAGTTGAAGTTACAAAGAAGAAAAAGAAGCTCATTAGATTCATTTACTTCCTCATCGTTCTACTTAATGTTTGAGCTATAAACTGGCATAGAACACTAAAGCAATTTAACTTCACATTGACAAATACATACACAGGTACTACTTAATAAATGATGTCTTAAGAAAAAAGACATTTGACCATGTGATCAAATCTAACCAAGAGTAATATCATGAGGTGAAAAAAATATATATGATGATTTCTTTGAAGTAAAATCTATTCTAATAAAGTCATTTTTCCATACCTACTTTTTATTGCTAATTATAAGTATACTTGAGATACTAACAATAGATTCTTGTAATTAGTTGCAAAAATTATATTATCATTATAATATTTAACATACTCAATTTCCAAAAAGGGCTTCAAAATGGCATGTACAAAGAAGGTGTTTATTAGTCCTAATTATTAAAAGAAAATTTAAACATGATACTTTTGACCATGTGACCAAAACTATGTCACATATAAGTGACACATAACAATTTAATTGAGATAAGTTATGCTCTATTTGGATAAGTTTTCATAGTTTTTTTTAAAGGACTAACCATTCTATTTTTAAACTAGTTATATCCCATAGATATTTAAACTCATGAATTGTAATAAGGAATTTACCTTAATATTCCATATACACATCTCAAAAGATACATTGGAGTGAAATCTTTGTTGCAATATTTGCTACTGAGGTAAAAATCCTTTGGGAGGTGCAATGATGTTTTTTGGGGTGCGCAATATATTGTTGGCTCTCTTATCCTAAGGTACATGCATAGACATACACTAATGATGTAGTAAAAGAGGCTATAAGAGATAAGAGATAAGAGATTTGACTTAAGTATATTTTGCATAGCTAGCTTAAACTTTTCATTATGATAAGTATTCTTACACACTAGATTACAATTAAACAATTATCCTTACAAAGGATGATAAATTTTAATGAGCTCTTTAATACTATTTTGGCAAAATATTTACTTAAATAGATTTTTTAAACCAAACATGCTTGGTACCTTTTGTAAAAAATTAAAAAACTAAACACATAGTTTCTTTAAGTAACATTACCAAAGAAATAAAATATTACAAATGCTAATGGAAGTGACTTCTCAAGAAAAAAATCAAAAATTACATCAATGTGTCTTCCTTGATGAAAGGAGAAGGAATGGAGTTTAAACACTTGAAGTAGCCTTTAATTTATTTTTCATAATTAGACTATCTTGGCTTGATTCTTCTATGCTCTCGCGTGGTACTTTAAGAACTTGAACTTCAGTAGGAGGAACCTCTTGGGAGTTTGAATTTTGTTTGGTACTCTCATGGACCCTCCACAATTATGCTTCAACCTCTCTTTGCTCTTGAGTGTTGCAAACCACTGCAATAGTCTTCATATGATTTATCAATGCCACCTTAGATGCAAGTCCACTTGCATAAACATCAAATACAACCTCATGAGCATCATTGAATGCTTTGATTGTAGTTTCCATAACTTTCATTTTCTTTCTCAAAATGACCTTTGCAATCCTTTGTTATTATTCAAGTTCTTCATCATTGCACTCCTTGTCCAAGCCTTCAAAGTCCAAAATGGAAGGCTTGTTGACATTGTTTATATATCACTCAAAATTGATGAAGCTTTTCTCCATGGTCACTAATGTCAAAACCACAAAAGAATCTATAGATCCAAAAGCAAACGTTCTATCCATTGGTAGAAAGTCAACACTACCAACTAGCATGCGATACTTGCAAGAAATGCTTGCAAGAGCATTTTCCAAAGCTACCATTTGCTTTCGATCAATAAATGATAACAACATGAATTGTTTAGGTTCACATGTCATTTGTAGTAGAGTGGATACAACCTTTCCAAACTTTATAGAGTCGCATTTCATTCCCTCAACCCCATGTGATGCATCTAGAACAACAACCCTAATGGTAATTGGATCTCTGTAAACATTATGTATAAGATCAAAGGTTTCTAGATTGCATCCGGCAACATATACACACCAAGGGAAAGTAGTGGAGGATTGAAGAGGATTTTACTTTTTTACAATTAGGAAGTTCACAATATCTTTTGCTCCATTTGGTAGGGACCCTGTAGCATCAGCTCCACGTGTGAGCTTCTTTGATACCCAATCATTGGAAATGCCTAAAATCTTTGTGTAGTCTTTATCATTGATATCATAATAATCAACAAGCTCTTCCCAAGTCTTCATCACACCGCTACTTTTTGGAACTGAAACATTGAAAAGAGTGACTAATTCCTCCTTTAGGACCCTATCTTGCTTGATTTGCTTAGCCCTTGTTTCCATGTCAATCATATCTTCCTTATCCCATTTGTTTCTAAGAAAAAGGATATGACATTCATTGATCTCCTCTTGTAGTGTAAGGATGTCTCCATCCTTTAAACCCATAAGGCAACGAAATGTAGTAGGAGAAGGTTGCCTTCCCTTTTTTCTCGAACTCTCCTCTTGGGATATAAGTTCACCTCTAGAGTATCTCTTCATGATTTTGATCCAACTATCAAATATTTCTTGGGATCTAACAATCATATGGCAATCTCTAGATGCACAATTTTCTCCAATGTATGCCACAAATCTCTGCAAAAAAAAGATCAAAATAGTGAGCATAGAACAAAAGAAAGAGCATCAAACCATAATCTTCACAAAAAGAGAATGTAAGCTTATGTGTGATTACTTGTCTTAGAAAGCACTTGTTGGGGTTTTGGTGGAGAACCAAATGCTAGCCACACTGATCTCTTAATTGTTGAAATTTCTCAACATAAGGGGTATTCTTCATAAAATTATGTGATTTCATATTTGTCATTCGTGAAAGCTCAATGCATATTTCCACAGGACAATCAACTAATATTCTAGCATTTCTCGTGGTGTATAAATGCTTGGTTGCTAGACAACATGTAGTATTACTCTAAATATATATCTTTGCTGCATGGATTGAGTGAAGCCCCGATAGAATCCAATAACTGCAAGTGTCCAACTTATTAGCATCCACCTCATCACGATGATGCATGGGTCTCTTCTCATTGTTGTCTTGTACAAAAGGCATAAGATATGCTGTTGTTGCTGGATTCATGGGGTTCTTTATGAAAGACGTGGTTAGCTTCTCTACATAATCCCAACATAGTGACCTATAAGCATACAAAGGAGGTGCCTCATAATACCTATCAACGAGAATAGGAAATTGTGTTGTTGGACCAAATGGAAAGAATGTTTCAAACATGTGAAATCCTAATTCTTCCTTCTTTCCCTTCTTGTTAAATATCTCAAGAAAATCGAATGTTCTTTCTACTCCCTTGACCTCAAGAGAAAGTATTGGCTTTGCAGGTGTAACTTCTAGCATGGAAGGTAAAGTGGCATCATTCCTAGTAGTGTTAGCAACCATACTAACAACAAGAGCTTGAGACAAGGAACTTTGTTGAGGTGATTTTGACTTTGAGCTTGTGGGATTCGGTGAATTATTTTCTTCTTGAGGAGAAGGTTAAGATCTAAAGTCTATTTGTTTATCTTGGAGCTTCATTCTTTTGTTGGGGCGATCACCTTTTTTTGATAGGGAAAGTAGCTCACTATTTTGAATAGCTTAGAATCCTAACATAATGTCTTCTATGCCCTTTACCTCCTTAAATAAGGTCCATCCCATTGTTTTCAAAGAGTATTCTTTGTCCTCTTTAATATGGGAAAAGTGAAATGACAAAGGATCAAGTTTGTATACTACATTTTTTCCCTTGATCTTAACAAGATTACATGGTATTCCCTCTTTCCCAACACATCCATCTGTTATCTTCTCTATGATCACCTTTTCTTGATAGGGAAAGTAGCTCACTATTTTGAATAGCTTGGAATCCTAATATAATGTCTTCTATGCCCTTTACCTCCTCAAATAAGGTCCATCCCATTGTTTTCAAAGAGTATTCTTTGTCCTCTTTAATACGGGAAAAGTGAAATGACAAAGGATCAAGTTTGTATACTACATTTTTTCCCTTGATCTTAACAAGATTACATGGTATTCCCTCTTTCCCAGCACATCCATCTGTTATCTTCTCTATGATTATCTTTTCTTGATAGGGAAAGTAGCTCACTATTTTGAATAGCTTGGAATCCTAATATAATGTCTTCTATGCCCTTTACCTCCTCAAATAAGGTCCATCCCATTGTTTTCAAAGAGTATTCTTTGTCCTCTTTAATATGGGGAAAGTGAAATGACAAATTATCAAGTTTGTATACTACATTTTTTCCCTTGATCTTAACAAGATTACATGGTATTCCCTCTTTCCTAGCACATCCATCTGTTATCTTCTCTATGACACCATCTTGTTGAAAAAATGAAATATCACTCTTTAAAGTGAATAAGAGAACATTGTCAGCCCTTTTTCCTTGACTATCATAAACATCCACATACCATGGATACATAAAATCACCACTAACTCCATCAATAGTTTGGGTCTCCTTTTTGGATGTGCTATCTTTCTTTGCCATTGAATAGTTCTACAAAGAGTAAAAGTTGTCAAACAAAAGTGGATTTAAAAATATTCAAATTCAAAAAACCCAAATAAATGTATAATATTTCTAGGTTGAAAATCGAAAACACGACAACATAAGATTTTACGAAATACAAGACAATGTACTCCAAAGGGACTCTTCCATAAAATGAAATATTGAAATTTGAGATTAAGTGTTGTATGAGATCCAACCATAAATATATGTGCTTATGTATCAAATCTCATGGATTATTCTCACCCTAAGTTAGCATTAATTATGTTTCTCTTGCAAGAATCATATAGTAAAAACTTTTCCATGGACCGCTCAATGCAAAGATCAAATTCTATTAATAGTGAGACTTGACCATGGGCTTAACCAAATGGTCAAGTGATAATGAAATGTTGAGTATGAGTGTGGTATGAGATATAGTGAAAAATCATTGTGGTTATGTAGAAAATGGCATGGATAATTTTGTCCCTAAGTTAACATTGTATTTCTTGTCCATGTAAGTTTCCTATGCAAGGATCATACTCTAGGAACTTTGCTAAGATTTTTGGCCATGTGGTCAAATCCTATTTAATCAAAGAATGAGATTTAGTCCAATATGAGATCCATCCATATATCAATGTGGTTATGTAGCAATCTCACGATTCCATTTGGCCCAAACTTAACAATTTAATTTGTGCACATGTAAGTTTCCCTTGAAAGGAGCTATATTGTAAAAATATTGTCATTGGTTTTAGCCATGTGGTCAAATCCTATTTAGTCATAAGACTTATTTATAAGATTAGAAACTTTGCCATGGTTTTTTACCATAGGGTTTTTAAAGGCTAGTTTAAGAGAAGATGTGGTTTATTGTGATATGAAATTCACATATAAACGAATATGGCTATGTAGCAAATCCCATAGATATCAATATAAGGTAAAGTGAAAAACACTTGAAAGGTGGAGATTTGACCTCATGGTGAAACCTACAAGATAAGACGATTTCTATAAACTGGTTTTAACCATATGGACAAATCTAATTTCATACCCATATGAAGAAAGTGATGCATTTGTTGCAAGTACATGTTGTGAAATTGGATTGGACTATATAGCCAAATATTGTTTTATAGTGAAATGAAAAAGTGGTCTCATGGTTTGCAAGATGTATGAGATTAGATTTGATCATATGGCTGAACGAAACAAGAATGGGGGATTCTTGGATGCTAGCATTGATAACAAAATGAAATATTTGACCATATGGCCAATTTTTATTTTGTAGTGGAATGGAAAAAGTGACTAATTTGTGGGAAAATGATATGATATTTTTAAATGAACATGTAGATAGAGTTATGAAAAATTGAAATGAAAGAAATGGTTTATGGAAACAAAGTGGTTTGTTTGTTGCACGACAAGTTTTGACGGCAAAACTTCCTATAAATATAGTATGTAATTAAGGAGTTCCAAGTAGAACATGGTCTTCCTTTTTGAAGATAATATAGAAGATGTTTTTCTTAGAACATTTTGCCATACAGCCAAATCTAGCATACCCAAAATTTGTGTGATCAAATCCACCATAGATTTAGTCTTAATTTTTTAGGATCAATTTCCAAAAAAGTGGTTTGTTTGTTGCAAGACAAGATTTGACCACATGGCCAATTTATAAAAAGTAAGGAATTCTAAGTAGAAACTAGCATTTCCTTTTGGAAGTAAGTAAGGGTTGATAATATAAGAAAGCATTTGACCAAATGGAAAAATGTCATTCTTGTAGTAAAATGAACAAAGTGGTTGATTTGTTGCAAGATATTGTGATACTACAAGAGTACTTATTTTGTCCAAGAGATAGCTTAGAGAGAAGATTTGGTCGCATGGCGAAATCTCACAGAATATTGAAAAAAATAACATAAATTACATATTATATTATAAGAAAAGATTTGATCTCATGGCCAAATCTCAGATTGTATTGAATAAAATAACAAAAAGTACTTCTTATATTGTAAGAAAATTTTTGACCATATGGTCTGATCTATAGATTAATGAAAGATCATGATATGTGTTGTTAGAAGATCAAATTACATCCTATGGTAAAATCATATTGAGTATTTGTAAGTATTATATAGCTATATGCTTATTGCAAAATTATAAAGAATATAACCATAAAATCTGATAGTAATGCTTTTACTATGAAAATACAATATAATGAAAAGTTCTATATAGTAAAGTATAATACGATGTATAAGAACTTGATAAAATGCTTTAATATTACTGAAGGATACAAGAAATATAAGGCCAGATTTAGTATTGAGGAAAAATCTTAAGGTATATAGCATCAGAGAATAGAAAGAAAGGTTAGTATTTTGAAAGCACTCATTGATAAAAGCATTGCACAAACAATTTATTCCATATCCACATCTAAGAGAGTTTTTTCAACATTATACAAATTATATATTTCATATTCACAGCAAAAGGAGTATTTTCAACAGTGCAAGAAATCATGTTTCTCATATTCACAACAACGAAGCTATCATTTGCAAGGTAGTGGTTGGACAATAAAAAAGATAGGCGCTCCAAGAGATCAATCAAGCAATCGAAAAGAAGAAGACGACATTAAATTCTCAAGAGTGAGTGCCTAATCTTATTGCTACAGAAATAAAGATTGCATTTAATTTTCATACATGATTCTTATTTTAGAAAACGCTTTTGGTATTCGATCTTAATATTATTCAATACTAATCATACAAAAGAGTAGTAGTGTGATTCGTAGTAATTGTATGGATTGAAATGATCATAATGAATGTAGTTTAACTCAAAATCAGAAATGAAGTAGGGAAGAGTTGAAAACCCGTTGCAATTAGTAGGTCAGTAATGTGTGCCGACGTAACAAAAATCACCCGTGAAGTAGAGCAGACACGCTGTGGAGTGGCGATCATTCAATGCCTTGTTGAATTGCTAAACCCCTGGAGCAAGATTTTTAATTTGAAGACGCATGTAGTTTTGGTCATAATACCCTGATTCGAATCAGAATTTGCACTCCACAATCTGTTTCAGTTTGAGAAAATGAAACAATGGAGAGCATGGCCGCAACACCTGCAGTAAAAGAGGGGCGATAGGAGCAGAGATAAAAACGCAGAGGATCAGAGATGCGAAACCTGCAACTAAAAAAATGCAACAGAGAAAACACTCAAGTTAGAGAGTTGCGTGGAAGAGAGAGGGAAGGGAAGAGAAACTAATTTTAAAAATCATCATGATTAGTTGTAAAGACCGACTCATGAAAGGGATCATTTAATGTATCAAACTATTCGAATAACCATAACTTGTTACAGAATACGAGTAGATTTAGATCTTATTTTTGTATCTATTTTTTAATTTTATTAAAGATTTCAAGTCGCATTAAAAAAAAATCACGTAATGGCTATACCATCACCCGTTGTTGGGGGTGTTACCCCCAAACCCCCATCAGGGGCACTACCCCTAGACCCCCGCTGGGGGTGTTGCCCCCAGACCCCCACCGGGGGCACTATCCCCTAGAACCCCCATTGGGGGCATTGTCCCCAAATCCCCATCAAGGACACTACCCCTAACCCCCCTACTAGGGGTGTTGCCTGCGGACCCCCACCAAGGGGCACTACCCCTCAAACCCCCCATTGGGAGCATTGCCCCCAAATCCCTACAAGGGGCGCTATTCCCAAACCCCGACTGGGGGCATTGATCCCAAACCTCCACCGTGGAGGATGTTGCCCTCAAACTCTCACCAGGGGCATTTCTCCTAGACCCATTCCTTTCCCCTCGTCCCTCCTTAAGAACCCACCATTGGAATATTGCCCCTATTTTCACAGTTAGAGATTTTTCCTACCTACTCTCTATCCTACCCTACTAAAGATTCTACTCTCGAATTCTACTCTCGAACTATCACTAAGGTGGCTTCAAAATCCTCAATGATATTACACATTATATATTAGATACATTAAATATACATAATCTTACAAAATATAATTTAATATATTTAAATTATATTTATTAATTATTATTAAATTAATTTAATATATGTATTTTTAAAATATATTTTGATAATATATTCCATAATATGCACATAGTATGATATACTAATATAACATGATTTAGACTAAAATAGTATAACTTAAAAATAAAATGTAATATGATACATTTTACTATTATCAACAAGTAGGTAGTATAAGATTTATACATATTTAACCATGATAAAAATTATCTTTCCTTCTCAAATAGCTTCTAATTGATGATAAAATTTCCTCAATCTTTATAACTTTGTGTCATAGGGAATAAAATTTTCTATTCTTTAGAGGTCATTGTGGTTTCAACATTTAAGCACGAGGTCAAAGTTTCTCATAAAATATCTTTATCCTTGTTGTCATGTAAAATACATGAAATAAAGGTTTTGATCATTTGATCAAATATTTTCTAATGGAGATCACAAAGATTATTTATCCTTGTTGACATACAACAAAGTCTTTGACCGTTTGGCTAAATCTTATTCTATGGACATCACAAACAATTATTATCCAAGTTGCTATCATCTAGGTTAAATACATGTTTTGACCATATGGCTAAATCTTTTCTTGTGGATATCACAAAGAATTTTAATCTTAAGTCTTGTGTAAAATAGTTGCAATAGAGGTTTTGACCATATGGCTAAATCTTTTTCCATAAAGATCACAATGAACTTTTAACCTTGTTATATGTATTTTGCTTGAGTTTTGACCATTTGGCTAAATATTTTTCTATGGAGACCACAATGAACTTTATCCTTTTTGTCATTTGAAATACATACAACAAAGGTTTCAATCATTTGACTATGTTTTCTCCTATGGGGATCATAAATAATTTTTATATTTGCTATGGTATGGAATACATACAATAGATTTTTGACCAGGTGGCTAAATCTTTTCCTATACACATTATAAATAATTTTAATCATTGTTCTCATGCTGAATAGATATAGTGCAAGTTTTGAACATCTGCTATATCTTTTCCCAATGAGAACACACAAGGAAGTTTTTGCTTACTCAAAGAGTAGCTAATAAATTAAAGTAAAATCAAGGACAACTAAAAATGATAGAATAAACTTTTCTTATTTACTTTAGAGCGGCATAGTTCATGAGAAAGTTTGTTTTTGGCCATATGGTCAAATATATCCCCTTTCTGTACGATGTTTCAATTAATACTTTCTATTATGGAAGTTGGACTCATTCGATCTAATGTTTTAAGTGCTTTTTTCGTTTCAATGAAATTTGATACTTCATTGTATTTAGTAATTTCATTACTATTTTCTTCTTTCTGAGAGATGACAACATACAAATGATAAAATCTCCATTTTTTCACTTGTAGGTATCATGAATAATGAATTTTATTTTGGAGAAGCTGTGAATTTTCTAGTTGATCATGAGATTGTTGCACTTGGGAGAGTTCATGCAATACATCCAAATGAGACATACCATGGAGAAACACTTGAAGTTGGATATATTTCAGTGGCTATTGATAAATGTTTAAATGTAGTAGCATATTTGCCATTCCCAACAATTGACGCAATGAAGGTTCATGAAGCTGTAGGTGGTTTTGCAAAATGGGGAAAGAAAGATGTGGTGGTTGTTTCAAACTCAATAACAATTCATGATGGAGAGATGATTACGAATCAAACCATGTCCTCCCTTCTAAGGATATTGATGTGCTTAGCATTTGTGAAAGTTGGAGAGAATGTAGAGTGATGCTATGGACAGAAGGCAACACTGTACGTGTTGGGACAGGGGTTATATTATTGACTTTTCCATATGATGTGATAAACTTTGAATTGCTAGGAGAAGAGGATGTTGGTGTGGTGATAGATAAAGCTCTTGATCAAACCACAGGAACATACATAGATGACAACCTCCATTGTGTCACTTTGGAAAGATGGCCTATTAAACAAGTCATCTTTGATGATGGAACATCCCTGCTACAACAACAATCATACATGCAATTTGTCTCCACAAATGCGTGTGGCGAAAACATGGAAGATACCAATGAAGATTATGTTTCTGCAAAAAAATCAATTTTTGTTCAGAAGAGATCATATTGTATGGTCAATAGAAAGCCTCGAATTATTGCCCCTAAAGGTGCAAACTTGAGGACTTTTACGGACTCCATTTCACAGGTTTCCATGATTGATTGTTGCCAAGAAAAGTGTTGTCAGTTTACTGATAGAGAAGCAATGCAACAATTATGTAAATACTTTTAGGGATTGCAATTTGAAGACCGCACAAACTATGTTTATGACAAGTTTGAATCATCATGCAGGATTAATTACTTGGGAACAAGGAAGTACAACTTCATCTTCAATGGACAAGTGGTATGTGGAAGGGCATGGTATGAGATTCATGGAATCCCAAAGACATCTTTTTACAGGTACAAAACACAATTTGAGCATGGCGTGAGGAGGGCAATGTATGGAAACAAGGGGATAATAAGAGTAGCTTGGGATCACACAGAGATGGGAAAAGCCATCCTTAGAGACTTTGTTAAGAAGAATGTAGAGAAAATGCCCCACAAGAGTAGAAAAATGCAAGATCGATCAAGGGAGACACAATTGGTCATCCCAGATGTTTACAAGCAGGTAGATATATGGGTACAAGTAAATACATTGAGTGGTATTGGATGTAAGCAAATGTCATTGTCCACCTTCAATCGTATTTGGAACACATAGTTCAAGCATGTAACCTTAGCAAAGACAAGTGAGTTCTCCAAATGTAGTATTTGCTCAGAGATCAAAGAGCAACTTGCAGCAACAAAGTGTCTTCAAGAGCAAAATGTGCTTCTAAAGAAGCGTCAATGTCACATGCTACAACAACAAAGTTGTCAGAACATATACTACATTTGGTGCTTGGCCTCAACATTAGATCCAAATAAAAACTTGTGCATCATACATGATAAAATGGACCAGTAAAAGACAGTTATCCCTAGGTTAAGGCTTCGATCAAAAGAGGCTGAAAGATCTACTCAACTACCAGTTTCTTTAACAGGCATGATTACACATGGACATGGAGAAGGTAGATATGGACATTTCTCACTCAATCTATGGGCTTAGGATCCTAACTTCACAATTGCCTCATAGTCGTTGTGCTTTAGGAACTTGGAGCGACTACACAGGCATGCAAATGGTGATCTACAAGTAGATGGAATGCCGAGATCAACCTCTATGCTACTAAATGCCCTCAACTCGAAAAAAGCACTAGACCACCATCAAGGTGTTGCACAAAATAAATCATGTTTTTCATATAATATACCACAAGATGACTATCATCATTTCAAACGATTGTCAGAGAACTTACTAATTCAACTTGATAATTGTGGATCAGAAAACAAAAATCTCTATCTCTTTGCATATCTCATGGTGGATCTAGCTTGGGTTTCTCATGGTGGATCATACACATGAAGACATCGATGCAATGTTCGGAAAATTTTTAGAGAAGCTAAGGACAAGCATGACCTTCACTTTTCCTCATCTTATGCAACATTTTCAATCATGCCAGATGACAAGTCCTACACCTTTCTTATTGACACATGTGCCTGACTTTAAGAGATACATTGAGGGATACTTGTGTGATTCCAAAGATACACTTGTTGGTCACTCAAAACCTCTTCAATTTTGGTTTTATATGCAAGGAGATACACCTGTTTTGTATGCAGGGAAAGATGATCAAATGTACAAGGACCTAAAGTAGAGTTCACAAAGTTTATAACATTGTTGATTGATTATTGGAAACATATGATCTACGCTCTTCAAACTACAAATGTCCAAGAAGATTTATTTTTCATAGATTTTTGGCCAAGAACACAAAGTGATGTAACCAATATAGATGTAGATAATGCAAATGACTTTATTGGATTGGAAGAGTTGAATGATCACTATTGTGCTCCTTTGAGTAAATGACCCAAACATGCATTTGAACCAATGATTGATGTTAAGAAAGATGACTTTGTGCTTGTTAGACCTTCAGATCCAGTATATCCAATATGGCTTGGTGTTGCACAAAGTGAGGTCGATACAAATAGAAATTCCAAAAACTTCAACAAGGTATGCATACAATATTGGGCACCAGTTTGTAGTCATCAAAATGCTACAGATGCAGAGGTGTATTTTAATTGTTGGGATAAATATTTGATGTGCAACAAAAAAGATCCTAAATGATGGGAAACAATAGATATCATTGTCTTCTCTTGGATGAAGAAAGGTACAAAATCTCCAAAATTTTTTAAAATTCCCCCAAAGGTTGTATTGAAGGCCAAAGAAAGTCTACAAGAATCCATCCACTGAAGATTTTCCTTGAAGATTTTTAAGGATATTAAAACTAGGGTGTTTATTAGCACCACCTTTTTGAGTTTTTTTTCAATCTCTTGGAAACAACCATAAGTAGAAATATATTCCATTACACCAAGTTCCAAATTAATGAAATTTCCAAAATTCACAAAATTCATTTTGATTTGGTTTTCCTATATTGATGGGAAACTCCCAAAATCCCGAATATGGAGTTGTATCATGACTTTGGACATGTATGTGATGCATGTCAATTTGGAAAGCAAGCAATGGTTTCCATTTATGAGACATGTACGGAATAGTTCACGACCCTTGCAGTTGGTACATTCAGATGCATGGGGTCCATCTCATAATGCTTAGTTTGGTGGTGCTCATCACTATGTATCATTCATTGATGATTTCAGCAAGTATACTTGGCTTTACATACTGAAACATAAGGATGACGTGTTTGATGCATTCAAGGATTTCAAGAAGCATGCTGAAAATGAGTTGACCTGTAAAATTTCATGTCTTAGATTAGATGGAGGTGGAGAATATGTCTCTAATTACTTTGACATGTACCTTGCTAAACATGGGATGAGAAGACAGTTAACTTGCAGCTATACACCGTAGCAAAATGGTGTAGTAGAAAGGAAAAATAAGGCAATGATGGAATTGGAAAGAGCTATGCTGAATGAGAAGTGTTTGCCAAATGGTTATTGGGCTGAAGTAGTAGTGACTGATGTCTATGTGTTGAATAGAACTCCTATAGCAGGGATTCATGATGTAACTCCATATGAGAGGTTGTATGGTCATAAGCCTGACATTCCACACTTGAAGGTATTTGGTAGCATTGCATATGTGCATGTTCCTGATGAAAAGAGGAAGAAATTGGATCCTAAAGCTATCAAGAGTGTGTTCCTTGGTTATGCACAAGACCGGAAAGCTTACAAGCGTTATGTGCCATCTACACATGAGACATTGATTAGCAGAGATGTTGTTTTTGATGAGTTGACATCGTGGTATGGTAATCCTATTGCTGTGGCTACTGATGGATCAGCCAGCACTAGTAATGCTGAAAATACACCTGTAGTGAGTACATCTATGAGTGGTCCTACAAGTGATGGGTCACCCACAGTAAGTCCTTGGTCAGGACACTTACGAAGTCATACTCCTATATCCTCTAACACAGATATGGCAGTGAGGGGGAGATTGGATAAGGGAAAAGAAACGATGCTTGAGGATGCAACAAGTCTACTTATAGTAGGTTATGAGTCATCTAACAACAACAGTTTGGATAGTGAGTTGAGCATTTTGTCTATTATGACGCCTGGAGCAAGGTAGAGTCGTTATGTACTGCCTCTCATGAGAGGCAAGCTTAGAGTGAGCCACAGTTACGGAGATCTGAGAGAGTTAGAAAACCAATTGATAGGTTTACAGACACTGGTTATTCAGCCTGCCATTATGCATATATGGCTAGTGTGACAGGTTACAAAGAACCTGCAAAGTTTGATGATGCAGTTACAGATGATGATTGGTGTGCTGCCATGGATGAGGAGTATGCAGCCCTGGCTGAAAATGAGACATGGGAATTGGTTGAGTTACCTGAAGGCAAAGTCCCCATTGGCTACAAATGGGTGTACAAGGTAAAGTGCAAGTCAGATGGTTCGTTAGAATGCTATAAGGCCAGGCTGGTTGCAAAAGGGTATGCACATCAATATGGCCTTGACTATGAGGAGACTTTTAGTCTGATGGCTAAAATGGCAACATTCAGAATTGTCATTGCTTTGGGAGCATGCAAAGGCTGGAAATTATGGTAAATGGACATCAAGAATGCTTTCTTGAATGGTGATTTGGTTGACGAAGTATATATGGAGCAGCCTGAAGGCTATGTTCACCTGGACTTTCCTACACATGTATGTAAGCTGAAAAAGGAATTATATGGACTAAAACAGGAACATAGAGCATGGAATGCTCAGATTAGCCGTTATTTACAGCAACATGAATTTAGATTGGGTCATGTAGATCACAGTGTATTCACAAAGAAGATAGATCATGGATATGTGTTTCTAGTGGTTTATATAGATGATCTTATCATCACTGGAGATGATGAAGAGAGCATTGCTAAAATTAAATCATATTTACAGGCTAAATTCAGAGTTAAAGACCTTGGTGAACTAAAGTATTTTCTTAGGATTGAGGTAGTCTCTATGCCTCAAGGTATATGATTGCTACAGAAGCAGTATGCTCATGACATATTACAAAAGTATAGTATGGATGAATGCAAGCCTATGGAGACACCTCTTGATCAAAATGTTAAGCTACAAATTGATGTTTGGAATGACATAGAGAATGTGACCATGTATTGAAAAATGGTGGGCAACTTGATATACTTGACTATTACCCATCCTGACTTATGTTATGTAGTGGGGTTGATTAGTCAGTTCATGTAGAAGCCTTACAAACCACATTTAGATGCAGTCAGGAGGATCATGAGATATGTAAAGGGTACTATAGATTATGGGTTGTTTTATGCATATGGAAAATCTCTTGGCTTAATAGGGTTTACTGATGCTGATTGGGCTAGTTGTGCCTATGACAGGAGGTCAACCAGTAATTATGCATTTGGATTGGGCACCAGTATGATCAGTGGCAGAGTAAGAAATAGCCTATTGTTGCATTGTCTAGTACAGAAGCTGAGTACGAAGGAGTTGTCTTAGTGGCTTGCAAAGCATTTTGGTTAATGAAACTGCTGAAAGACTTGGGAATACAGCTGGAAAGCAGAGTGAGATTGCATTGTGATAACCTCAATAGTGTTATGTTGGCTAGCAATTGTGTCTACCATGCTAGGTCCAAACATATTGAGGTTCACTACCACTTCATCAAAGAAATGGTTCTTATAGGGTAGATTGACTTGGTTCATGTGAAGACTGAAGACCAAGTGGCAAATATATTTACCAAGTCTCTTGGTAAAGAAAAGTTCATATATTTTAGACAGCTACTTGGATTTTATCATGTGGTTTGAGCTTGAGGGGGAGTGTTAGAATATCAAGCTCCTGTTACTCTTCAGTCAGTTTATCTTTATGTGTGTGATCAACAATAGCTGGATAAAGCTGTACATGTATGTGACATTTAATAAGTCGGTGTAGTCAGTGACTTAACTAGAATTACTCTTGGTTAGTCATACCTATGTGTGTAAGTCTCTTTCAATTAATATGATGGAAGAATAATGGAAGAAGAACAACAATGAGCTGAGGCTCATCTTCCACTCCACTATGTCTCTCTCCCTCTCTTCCAAAAAAATATGCTCTCTTTTGTTCACCCTAGGTCCTCCATTGAACAGGTGGTCAAGGCTGGCTATGGTGGAGAAGAAGGTAAAGTGAGAATGATAGAGATCTTCTTGTGCACTTAGGTCAGGATGTGGTTGAAGGAAGTTTGTTGGATTAGAGGTAGCTTAGATACCATGTTGAAATATCAGAGTGAGAGCATGAGAGCATGCACAAGAGGGAGAGAGAGAGCTCAAGTACAAGAAGAAGTTCTTGCTTAGTGAGTTGTTCACAAGTACAACTAGTACACTCTCCTCTACATTTAGAGTGACCTTTAGCTATTTATATAGCCTCTGGATGGCTAGGGTTAGGGTTTCCTTGTGCCCTCCAATTCATTCACACCTAGCTACCCTTATCCACCCTTGCATACATAGGGTTCACATGCCTATCTCTCAACAAGATATTACACTAATAAATCTCTAAGAAACCAACTCCCATGCATTCTTTATATCAACAAGCAAAACACTTTTCATCTCAAGTATTTTAGGCTTCAAACACCACTGATGCATCCATATCAACCTTAATATTTTGCAATATCTGCTTCTCAACCTCTTGTAGAGGAAAATACCTCTCAAGCAAGAGCTTATGCTTGCTCAACTTGTAACTAAGCATACATGTCCATAAAACTATGTATTTCAACAATATATTTGCTCCTAAATTCATTTCTCAAAAAAAGCTATTGACATTTTGTCATTGTCAATAACTTGCTATAACTTGGAAACTTTCTCAACATGCTTCAATTTTAGAACATCACATTCATCCTCGTTAAGCTATAACTTCTATGCTAAATTGTCAGATCTCTTCTATTGGTGAAGCAACAATTGATCTTGAAAAACCTTGACAATTTTCATTCTCATGACATTATCCATGTCACATTGCTATAAATATCCTGAGACTTTATGCATCACTTCAATTACATCTGACACAATAGTCAATGCCAACTCACAAACCATAGAAGCCATAGAAGTAGAGGCAACCTTATCCATAGAAGAATCTACATGAGTATTAGTAATGGCATGACACTTAGCATCAAGATCAATGCCTTGAAAATCACCCTACTAGTGGAGGGTATCATTTTTATGCATATTTTCTAATCTCATTTTGATAAGTTTACCCTTCTTTCTAGCATGAAGCTCCTCAACTTGCTTACCCTCATGCAAGTTGCATTCCTTCATAATGTCCATAGATGCATCTAACCCAAACTCATAAGCAACCTTCTTAGCATACATTGCATCATAACTAACATGTACAAGATCCCTGTAAATGTATTGCTTAGCTTGATCACCATGAAACATCATGCTAACTACATCAACATGTTGTCTTATTCTCAACCATCCACACTAGCATCCACATCAATGGCATTACTTGCATCACTATAATTGGCCTTCAAAAGAAATTTAGGAGTAAGCTCTAAATGTAAGGACCTTGCATAATCATAAACAACAACTAAGAAACAACCCATTCTTGATTTCTAAAACAACTTCCTTGACTTGGACACCCTAATCTCAATTGTGATTCTATGATACAGTAAGCCTGATCAATTTGGCATTGCCACATGCTCAACATACCATATAATCCCATAAGTTTCTCTTGCAATGTTGTCAGTATTAATAAACAACATAAATATTTTCATAAACCAATGAAGCTAAAATGTTTGAATTGCTTCCATCTGTTTCAAGGCATACACATTGTGTGGACTTGTAGGATCTCCAAAAGCATCGTGCATCTAGTCATAAGAGCATTTCCAATTTTTGGGATTGGAATTCATAGGAAGAGCAAATACATGATTGATAATCCCAATTGTCAACTCTATTTAGCCTACTATTTTTCCATTGTTTGTCACCTAAGACTCAATGGAAGCATGAACATTTATTGACCATCTCTCCCATGGTAAACTAGCATATGCAAGTAGCCTAATCTTTTTGAATTATGTTCGGTTTATAGATTCATGCATAGCCAAGTACCAATGTGGAATCAACAAAGCGACTTACCATGTAAGTTGTACTAGGAATAATGTTGGCATTTCAAGGTGTTGTTTCCCCTTCTTTGAGGTGACTTGACCGATCATCATCAACAAAATTAGCACTTTCTTCCTCATCAAGTGCATCCTTATAGTGCTTGGAGATTGCCAACTTATGTGCTGATGTTGTCATCCTGTGAGTCATGGTGATAAAAATAGACCATGCCTATAAAGTTGATGGTGAGGAGGAGAAATAAATACTCTCTTACTCTATTTTCTTTATAAAATTTAAGTCCAACGCAAAGTTCACCCTTGGGAGGTGAGTCATAAATATATGTATGTATCACATGGGTTCAATATAAGGGATTTTTAAAATACCATTTTTACACATTTTTTACATATAGAAGGATCCCATATAAAGGTGTTACTTAAAGATTGAATTGAAAAGGTTATGCTTTATTAAGAAAAAATTTCACAGATAAGGATATTTATAAATAGACCTTGAACACACATGATATAGAGGGTATACATATAGTGAATTACCCAAAAGTTCACCCTCTTTGTGCAAAATGTCATTTCATTCTCATGATCTTATGACTTTTCACACAAATATTAAGACATTGTCCTGACAAGTCCTAAACTACATGTTGAACTATTTCTATCCAGAAACTCCATTTCTAGCATTATTGGGATCCTAATATCCTTCAATGATGCTTTCCACATCAATTTTGAGTATGGATATCATACATGGATAATTTCGTCTAATCATCTTCAATTTCTTTTACCAAGTTCATGATTTGCACCACCACATGTCTAGCACTGCTCTTCAAGATCACCTTATTAATAGTACACAACTTGATCTCCTTCAACCCTTTGGGAACACACGCATAATCTACTCCCTAATACTATTTCAATTTGGCTAATTTAAACCAAGGTCTACCCAAAAGCATGTTGTAAGTTCCTCCAACTTCTAACATTCTTAACACCACAAAACTGACTTTAAACTTCATGCGTGCCACTTTGATGAGTTGATTCTTCAAAATTCCTAATGATTGTAATCTCCTTTGACTTACCATTTTCACTCAAAAGGGTGCACGCAACAAATTTCCCTACTTCCTAGCCAGATATGTCTCTTCTTTCAAAATATTTACTCTAGAGCCACCATCAAGAAGGACATATCAAACTTCTCTCCAGCATATTCAACTTGTACTGTAGGAACCTCATAATCCACCACATCTATCCATGTTGGTATCACTATTTGACATTCAGGAACTTCCTAATCCTACCAAAATTTCCCTTTAAGAAACTTCATGCTACTTTTGTTTGATTTTTAGGAGAATCCTTTCCTTGAATCCATGCATTAACCCTAAGATCTGATCCAAAGTCAATTGTAGAGAACATGTTGCTAGGGCCTGAAATAACTCATCTTAGTCTCCTCCTTGCAATTTTTCTAAAGGTCTGTCTTCAAGTTATTGATTTTCCTGATTAGGACTCAAGCTATCCTATCCCTCTTGATCTTAAAAATCTTCACGTACTGCTTTTCTTTACTCTTTTGTAACTTCCTAACTTTTTTGGCGGCCATTCTCCTAGCCTTCTCTTACATTTCCCAACCAAGCCTCATCTGGGATTGACTTCTAGTTATATCTAATACTATAGGCTCTTTAGTAGAATTCTCAACATTATTACAATTTGAACTCTCACACTCAACATATATACTCATAGCATTCCTAATACCTGACACCTCCTTTACCCTCATTTTCTCCTCTTTTTTAATGAATGTCTTCATAACTAGTAGTCACTGCATCTTCATAGGGTTGCATTTTCTCATCTTGGTTAGGTAACTCTATCAGGATTGTTGCAATGGGCTAGTGGATGTTGTTAAGTGGTGAGGTGCTCCTGCAGGTCTTTCGTCATTGCGGGTCCTTGCTACTGGCATTTCTCTCTCAATCCTATACCTTACCCATAGTTTACCATTTGATCCTACAAAGTTTCTTTAACCTCCATAATAGTGGCATACTCCTATTTGTACAGTTTTTGGCTATCCCTAAAAGTTATTTCATTAATATCTTGCTAGCACTTTTATCGGTCCCTTGAAGGATCTTTGAGGTATTTGATCAAGAATGACTTGGGTGAGTGTATAATCCTTGCCTTGGGCTACATCACTAGCACCTATTGTCCTAAACAAAGATTGGGATTGTATTAGAAAGTCCTAGTTTCATGGCCATTCCTTTGATATATTTCACAATATTTTTCCTTTCTTTATGTTTCAAATAATCCCAATTCTTTCAGCTTCTACTTAGTGTTTTTCTCTAGCTTATTGTCCTCATGCTTCCTCTTACCCTTATACTTCTTTTCCTTGATTTTTTTGGACTTTGTTTTTCTTTTCTTCTTATTTCCTTACTACTTTCTTCCAACTCTGAATTACTAGAATCATCATTTGATTCTAAATCTCAATCCTTCTTATCCTCATCACTATCATTGCCTTCATCTAACTCTTGTAAAATATTACACGACGCAACGAACAGAATCTGAGAAAGAGATAGAGAGTACACAACAGATAAGAGGAGAATCAGTAAATTCTTTAACTCCAAACAACTGATACAAAGATGGCTCTGTCCACCGGTGCGCTTCCACTATGTGAAGCTTAGATGGCGATCTAGATAGAAGATAGGTGAAGAGCTTAAGGCTAGCTGGAGCAACAACTCTGACAGGGTGAAAGATGAGTGAGAGATGGCTGCGAAGGGGTTTAGCTTTTATAGCCCGCGAAGGTCGTTAGGTCGGCGGCTGACTAACCTACCATATGAGCCTCCACTAGTCTGCCAAGGAATATTCCCTTTACCATCGGGTCGGGGGTGCTGCCCCCGGACCCCCACCAAGGGGGCCGCTGGTCCCCCTTGGGACCCCCCAGCCAAGGGCCGCTTCCATAGCCCCCGGACCCCACAATAGGGGCCCCTTTTAACTCCCTTACCCCGCAACTCGATGCAATGCGCCTCGAGTTGCTACCAGCTTAACCACTCCATCTAACCCAAAGATTAGACCCACAACGGTCACCTTTTTGCCATCCGGTCACATAGACCTCATCTGATATACAAGTCAGGACTCAACCAATGTCTGGGCTCACATTTGGCTTCTCCTCATAATGGGGGCCTTACAACTTTGAGCACCATGGATCATTGGTAGCACCTAATGAGGGTGGGGCATTGATCATATCTAACAACTCTTCCTCTGAGTCTAAGAATCTTCATCCTTACAATTCTTTGACGATACCCATCCTTTTTTTCAATCTCATAGCAACTCTAGCCAAAGTATCTATGTTATCAGTATCCAAGCACAACCACCACAAGAGTGATGATGGGTGCACTCACAACTGATACATATAAGCTGATATCACTTTTGACGTTTAGAGCCTAGGTTGAGCGAGACATAATCACAGCATAGAAAAACAAACGTAGAAATGTACTCAAGACTAAACCTAAAGTGTATTGTTGGAATCAAAGTCAATACATCAATCAAGGACCAAATGATCACAACACACTACTCTGAGAATACAACTTGTGTGTTCTCATTGTCTTGAGGACAATGTGAAGATGTGGTTCATGATCTTCTTCCTCAGAATAAGGTAGGACATCATCAAAGAATACAATAACAAAATCATCAAGATGAGGTCTAAAAATGTCTTGCATTAACCTATTGAAGGTAGCTAGAGAATTTGTCAACCCAAATGACATCACGATGAATTCAAAATGACCATATCTTGTGTTGAAGGCAGTCTTTGGAATAACTTCATTCTTGACTCCAATCTGATAATATCCTGACCAAAGATAAATCTTAGAAAAGATCTTTGCTCCTTGTAGATGATCAAGAAGCTCATCTATCCTTGGGATTGGGTACTTATTCTTTACTGTTACCTGGTTTAGCCCTCGATAGTTGATACAAAGATGGAGAGTTCCATCTTTCTTATTTTGGAATAATACTGGGACTCCCCATGGTGAACTACTTGGCCGGATATACCCTTATTCTAGCAATTTCTTGAGTTGCTCTTTTAGTTTGATGGCTTTAGGAATAGACATTTTGTAAGGTCTCTTTGCCACTGGAGCGACTCCTGGAACAAGTTTGATCTCATGATCAACTTCTCTTTCCAAAGGTAACTCAGCTAGCTCTTTAGGAAATATGTCGGCATATTCTTTTAACTAGGATGGTTCTTCTTGTGTTTGACCATCTTGATTTATCTTGTTAAGCTTGATCAAGTAAATAGGTAATTCCTTCTTGAATCCTTTCACAATTCGAGAAGCTTTTGCTAATTGAACTTTAGGTTTCCCTGTTTCACCTTGTGTAGTTGCTATTTCACCATTCAAATCCTCAAGTGTGACTTGACCTTTTCCACAATGGATATGAGCATCATTGGGAATCAACCAATCCATTCTTAGTAAACATTCATAGGCTCCTAAGTTCATTACTCTAAACCTCATACGTGAAAGGTTTTCTCCTAGGTTAAACTCTACCTTGGCAATTTTCTGTGTAGAAAGTACTTCCTTTCCATTTGCTAATTCCACAAGCAACTTTGATGCATTTATTGTATCTATTCCTAACTTCTTAGCACACTTGGGTGAAATAAATGAGTGTGTACTTCCATAGTCAAATAAAACTTTAAATGATTTACCTCGATGACTAGCCGGTGTCTGTATTACTGACGATTTGGTCCTTTCATGTGGAATGTAGCATGAACAGTTGCTCTTTCAATATCTTCTTCCATAGTAGGGTCGTCCTCCTTATTAGTCTCTTTTAGGGTATTATTTGATGTTCTTCCTCTTACCATAACTACTTGACCATGGCCTTGGGAACCTCTACCTTGACCTTGAAATTGGCCTCGGTGATGGTTCCTACCAAGCTTTGGACAATCTCTCCTGAAATGTCCTGTCTCATTACAGTGAAAGTACCTAAGACCATCCATGTTTCCCTGGGTTAGGAACAAAATTTCCAACTGCGTTGGATTTTGCCTTTTTCTTCTCACCTTGGTAAAATTGGCATTGGGCTCTTTTTTTTTAACCTTTGAATCCTCCTTTGTTCTGGTTATTGTAGCTTCAGAACTTATTATTGTTAGGCTTTGATTGTACTTCCCGCACAATAGGAGTAGCTTGAATCAAAGCATCTTGGAGGTTTATTGGGAGCATTGATTCCAAATGAGTGTTCAGAGGATAATTTAGCCCACTGCAGAACTTGGACACTTGTTGACCAATATCCATGCGGGGTGCATATTTAAGAAGAGAAACAAACTTGGAGTAGTATGCTTCCAAGGTCAGTCCCATTTGCTTCAAATTGAAGAATTCATTCATCTACTAGGTGCGATAAGCTGGAGGCAAATATCTTCCTCTTATAGCTTCTTTCAACAAATCCCAAGTAATGGTATTTTCAGGGACACCTTGATCACGGCACCACTACTTCCACCAAAGTCAAGATTCGCCAATTAATTTTAGCTAAGCTATCATGGCTTGGTTGGCTGGGATAGTTCCAACAGTAGTAAAATAATCTTTCATGGATTCGATCCAAATCTCTGCATCAGCTTCCACAGCCTTTCCTGTCAAATTCCGAAGGTTTGACTTGCTTCAAAAGATTCCTTTTCTCTTGAGCTTTGTTGGGAATTATTGTGGGTGCGAGATTCTAGGAAATTTTCAACAATTTGCAAGTTAAATTTTAGAAAATTTATATAGCATCAATAATAGAGTTCAATACTAAAATCATCTCTCACTTACTTTATTGAAACAACTCTCAAATAAAACTCTCTTCCCATTGCTAAAGTTAAACTGCAATTTCAGAGGTTTCAAGGAAAAATAAGGTTGCATTATTTCTCTGATTGATAAAGTATCAATCAATCTTTTGTTACAATGGATGTACAAGGTAATCAGATGGAAAGAAATACATTATTCAGATAGCTTGCAAGCTCATCCTATTTTCTTCCAGAAAAGGATTCCCTACTACAATCTAAGCATGAGACTTTGATACATCCTTTATGAAGTAACTTGGATTCGGAGAGTAGATATGTAGGAATCTATATTTTTTAGGGAGTTCAAGAAATTTATCTTTTTTTGTAATTGTGACGGCTAGAGAAACCTATGACTTTTATTCTGTCATCCGGAAGGATCTTCGTAACTTCCTCATAGATATACTGGTTTAGTTTGATCTTATTGCCTCTAGTATACAGGGTTGAGTTTAAATTGGCCTCATGAAATAGATAGATCTTGACAACTTTAAGATCTTCCATTCAATTTACCCTTTTCAGATTATTCTAAAGATAAGCTAGACGGCTTGCATCGATATAGCAATATCCTCTACTAATCATCCACCGTCTTTCACGATATAGAGGTGAGGGGTTGTGCAACCGATCTAGTACTTGCATCATCTGAATTCTCTAGGCAAAACTAGATGAATGCATAGCTGACATAAACATTACTCGGAAGATTAAGAATTGTTTCCAAGATTTGTTACTCTGCCATAATTCAAAAACATACATTAATAAAGAGAAGAAAACATGTCCTAGGTTATGTTTAGGAAAAAGTATTTTTCTTAAGCTTACGTTGTATTCTATACTAACGTGTGCTCTGATACCAACTGTGAGGTGTCCGCTAGTCTCAATCCATGGCACACCTTTTAGTAGTCCATCAGTAGGTTTTCCAAAATGATGCCACCCACTGCTCCCTTCGAACATCACGAGGTTTGTCACTTAGGCCCTACTGAGTCTACTTCGCAATGGGAGAGTTGCGGCCAAACCCACTAGGATCAACCTGAAGTTTTGGGTTCCTAAAATAAGATGGGTCTCCTAGTAGCCAGCTAGCATTAGTAATTCCAAGTCCCACTTTTACAGGATTACTCCGAACTTTCCAATGCACTTGGTTCAAAGAGAATGGGAGATAGAGGGGAGTGCAATATGTCAATCCTTTTGCCCATAAGGCAAAATCCCATTCCAACCCCCTAAAACAATGCAAGTTAGTTCTACCTAATGACTAGTTAGTCAATTTACCATCTTCCTATTTCGATTGATGATTTAGAAAAGTTCCACCAAGACCACCCTACCATTGGACAGACTCGTCGAGGGTTATGCCCACCTACTTTCCTTTGATGACAGGAACATCTTTAGTTTTTTAATTACCTACATCACATTTATTGGAACATATACAACCAGCTTCCTTAATTAGTCCATTAAATCATAGATTCCTTCACATAATTTATCTCACCGACACGCATACAATTCAAACATTAACGCAAACTTCTTTATTATATTGGAAGCTTATTACAATTTCCATCTTTTCAACCCAGTGAAAGATACACATAATTCCATGAGGGTATTCTATCCACCAAGATTCCACTCTCATAACTAGTATTTAGGGTTCCAAGTTCCCATCTTGGGTCACGAAGAGGCTCGTCAGATTCTGGGAACAATGCAGGATTTACAACCAAATTCCCCTCTGGCACCTATATTTCCTACTGCCCGAGACTATCCCTACTGACAGACCTTTCGCCTATAGAGCCGGTCCAAGCCTCTTGTAGCGATAATCATGGCCCCCTTGGAGTAGGGTCTCGCCGCTAGCTTAGGGGTAGCCTAGTGCAATCCTTCCTTTTTTTCTGTTTGACAATAATTTCAATCAAAGATCTAGATTCTAGCAAACACAAACAATCCTTTCAAATGTATATCAAATGATGCAATGACAATCACACCATCATGCAATTCATAGCTTCACATAGCCAAGGTAGATCTTATCCTAAGGTAACCTTACTTTCTAATGAGGATTTTCCTCCCCATAAAGAAGTGCTGAGTACATCTCTTATAACATGTTAAGAAAGGCATGAATTTTTTGTTTGGGATATCTTACCCAACATAAGCGAAATTCCTTAAAGAAATATATTGTGCCAATAACTCAACGAGATGACTTATAGGACTCTTAAATAGACAATCAATTTCTATAACAAGTGTTAGTCAACTCTTAACCTTGTCGCATTTGACCATAACTATATCGAATGCGCATAAAAACATATGTATAATAACCTTTGGTCATTAATTTTAACATGATTCTATGACTTAGAATCTAATCTAGCCGTAATTCATAATGATTAATTGTTTATGCTTGTACTAGTATGCTTTCTAGACGAGTTATCGATTCTTGTAAGTAAAGCATATGGAAGCTAATATCTTATGTAATTATTTTATATAGCAAAATAATAATCTAGTAATGAACAACCTGCTTTGGCAACATGACAACATTAGGAATTTTGTCTTTACTCACACTTCCATTAGCCACACTCGATGTTTCATTGGTAGTGGAAACCCCAGCAACCTCGGGCACTCCCGTATCATTGGCAATACTCATTGCTTGATCATTTTCGTTGGTCCCCATGGTTTTTTCACTTCGTCACTTTGGAGCCATTGTTCACAAGTGGTTCGAGAGATAGGGAAGGTGGAATAGATTCGAGATGAGAGAGCATAAGAGAATATGGCTTAGTTGAAGATCGAGACAAGGGAATTGAGCTAACTCCCTCTCTCTCTCTCTCTCTCTCTCTCTCTCTCTCAAGCTTCTTCTTGTAGCCTCTTGAAGGGGTATCCTTCTACCTCTCTTTCTCTACCTCTCTCTCGTAGCCACTTGGGGTCTACTTGTGTCTCTCTAACTGCTCCCCATGCCTCTTATTTATAATGAATTGGAGAAAAAGGGTTGTGGCTGAGAAGTGGAGCTCTTTGTGGAGGAGATCTTGGAAAAATCAGTGATCTGATGCTTAGATCATAAATCTAATGGTTCCATTGGCTCTAAAAGGGGGGTAAAACCCCAAAACACTTGATTAGAAAGCTCTCAATTCACTCCTTATTCTTTTCTCAGTTCGAAGTGATGTTTTCTATCTATAGACTGCGATCGCGGCATGCGCGATTTCACCAATCTCTCTCTCTCTCTTCTTTTTATAAAATCTTCAAAACTAACTAACACATCACTTGTGTTTTCTTTTATATGACATCCAATTCTAGAATTTTACATATCTTTTTTAGGATAATATCTAAAATATCTCAAATATACTAGTCTTGTCTAAAAATCTATTATTTTTAGACCATCCAAACTATACACATTAATACTAGTGATTAATATGGCTCATAAGTCGCATTCATGTTGTAACTTTTGTGAAGGGTGGCTACGATCCTTGTCAATCTGAGAAAAATATCGGATTTACGTCTTTTTTTTTTTACATATATTTTTTAATTAAATAAAAATCATTAATTATTAATGTTAGTTATTTTTTATCTTAGTTATTTTTTAGTTAGTAAACTTACTAACTTATTAATTGGCTAACCAACTTTTGAACTAACGAACTAGCTTTTATTGCGTGGAAATATTACGTCCTCCTTCCCTTAGAGAAATCAAGATGTCCTCATCTCGAGAGAAATCACGGGTATTGTTGATAAAGAGCATTCTCATCTATCCATGAAGCATCTTCTTCAAGATAATCCTTCCACTGAACAAGGTATTCTCTAAGGGTTCTACTCCTCAATTTTCTCTCCCTTACATCAATTACTATGTTAGGTTGTAGCTCAAGGACTCCTTGGCTAGGTATTACGACTTGTTGATCATCAAGGATATGGTTAGGGTTAGCTACATATGCTTTCAATAAGCTAACATGAAATACATTGTGGATTTTTATATTCTCAGGGAGTTGTATCTTGTAAGCGCTTGGCCCTAAGCATTTGAGAATCTTATAGGTCCGCAATATCTTGGACTTAGCTTCTTAAATTCTCCTAAAGATAAAGAACTCTTATTTTGGATATGGATGAAGACCATCTCTCCCTCTTTGAAGATTCATTCTTGCCTTTTTAGATCAGCATACGCATTCTGTTGGTCCTTGGCAGCTTGAATATCCTATCTAATAATCTTGATTTGATCATCCATTTATTCTAACATTTTTTTCAAGGCTTCTATCCTTAGAGTAGGATCATAAAAATTAAGTGGCTTATGGAAATCTTGACCATATAATGCTTGATGTGGAGTTATTTGAATACTTTGATGATAGGAGGCATTATAAGAAAATTGCACTAAGGATAGATACTGAATCCACCTTTTAGGTTCCTTGCTACAAAATGCACGTAGAATATCCTCAATTACTTGATTAACTAGCTCTGTCTGCCCATCAATTTGTGGATGATAAGTAGTACTGAAACAAAGTTGGGTTTCAATGGCTTCAAATAAACTCTTCGAGAAGTGTGATGTGAAAAGAGAATCATGATCATCCACTGATGATGCTTTTAGGTAACCCATGTAACCTAAAAATATCTTTTACAAAAATTCTAGCAATATCTGAAGCTTTGTATTTGGTTTTTGTTGGAATAAGATGAGCGACCTTTGTTAGCATGTCTACTATCACCATTATTGAGTTATATCCTCCTTTGTACAGAAGGTAACCCAACTACAAAGTCCATGCCAATAAATTCCCATTTCATCTGGGGAATGTCAAGTGGCTAGATTTTTCCTGGTAACTTGACACGTTCAGATTTTACCCTTTGACTATTTATACATTCAGTGACATACTTAAGTACATCACCCTTGAGTTTTTGCTAGTAATAGTTTTTCGTGACAGCATTAAGGGTTTTTGCATACCCTGAGTGTGTTGAAAAAGGAGAGTCATGTGCTTCCCAAAGTATCCTTCTCTTGAGAGTTTGACTTGAAGAAATGCATAGTCTCAATCTGAAGTAAACAAGTCCTTTGTCTTCATCCGTAAAGAATTCTTGATACTTAGTCTTGAGTTTGGGATCTTGTTCCTTATTCTGAACTTCCCAAAACAAATTTTGATAGTCTGGATCCTTATTTGCTTCAAGATTATCAACTCGATGATAGGATTAGTTGGCATTGATACCATTGTAGCTAGAGCTTTTTCCCTAGATGGTTCTTCAATGATAAGAGCATTAAGGAAGGCTTTACAACTAAGGGCATCTGCTACTACATTTTCTTTACTAGGTCTGAACATAATTTCAAAGTCATACTCCTGTAGAATTTCAACCCACCGTCGTTGCCTCATATTAAGATCAGGCTGAGTAAAAATCCACTTAAGACTTTTATGATCTTTGACTAAGGAAAACTTATTCCAAGCAAGTAATTTCTCCATAATTTGAGAGCATGAATCATAGCTAACAACTCCAAGTCATGAGTAGCATATTTCTTCTAATGGGTTTTCAATTTTCTTAAAGAATAAGCTACAAGATGTCCTTCTTGCATTAGTACGCATCCCAATACAAGAGAGTTGGCATCTATGACAACTTCAAATTCCTTGCTTAAGTTAGGTAGCCTTAAGATAGGAGCAATTACCAAACTATGCTTTAGTTGCTCAAAGCTAGACTTTTCAATTGGCGTCCAGTTAATGCAATTTACTTTCAGAGTAGGTCTATAAGAGGTGTTGCAATTTGGGCATAGTTTCTAATGAGTACCGTATACCATCCTGTTAGACCTAGAAAACTTCTCACTTCCTTAATAGTGGTTGGGGGTGGCCAATCTTGAACATCCATGACCTTGGCAGGATCTATTGATATACCTTTAGCAGACACTATGAATCCCAAGTGTTCAATCTTCCTTTTGAAGAAGGTACACTTTGTCTTCTTGGCATACAACTTGTGTATTCTCATTGTCTCCAAGACAATGTGAAGATGTGGTCCATGATATTCTTCCTCCTTAGAATAAGTTAGGACATCATCAAAGAATACAAGAACAAAATCATCAAGATGATGTCTAAAAATATCTTGCACTAACCTATTGAAGGTAGCTGGAGCATTTGTCAACCCAAATGACATCATGATAAATTTGAAATGATTGTATCTTGTGTTGAAGTCACTCTTTGGAATATCTTCATTCTTAACTCTAATCTAATAATATCCTGACCGAAGATCAATCTTAGAAAATATATTTGCTCCTTGTAGACAATTAAGAAGCTCATCTATCCTTAGGATTGGGTACTTATTCTTTACTATTACCTGGTTTAGCCCTCGGTAGTCAATACAAAGATGGAGAGTTCCATCTTTCTTATTTTGGAATAATACTGGGGCTCCCCATGGTGAACTACTTGGTCGGATATACCCTTGTTCTAGCAGTTGCTTGAGTTGCTATTTTAGTTTGATGACTTCAGGAATAGACATTTTGTAAGGTCTCTTCGCCCCACTGGAGCGGCTCCCGGAACAATTTTGATATCATGATCAACTTCTCTTTCTAGAGGTAACTCAGCTAGCTCTTTAGGAAATATGTCAACATATTCATTTAATTAAGATGGTTCTTCTTCTATCTGACCACCTTGATTTATCTTGTTAAGCTTGATCAAGTAAACAGGTAATCCCTTCTTTAAGTTTTTCACAATTCGAGAAGCTTTTGCTAATTGACCTTTAGGTTTCCCTGCTTCACCTTGTGTAGTTGCTATTTCACCATTCAAATTCTAAAATGTGACTTGACCTTTTCCACAAATGATATGCTCCTAGGTTAAACTCTACCTTGGCAATTTTCTGTGTAGAAAGTACTTCATTTCCATTTGCTAATTCCACAAGCAGCTTTGATGCATTTACTGTATCTATTCCTAGCTTCTTAGCACACTTAGGTGAAATAAACGAGTGTGTACTTCCACAACCAGTCAAAACTTTAAATGATTTACCTCGGTGACTAGCCAGTGTCTGTATTATCGAATATTGATGATTTGGTCCTTTCCTATGGAATGCAGCATGAATAGTTGCTCTTTCAATATCTTCTTCCATAGTAGGGTCTTCCTCCTTATTAGTCTCTTTTAGGGTATTATTTGATGTTCTTCCTCTTACCATAACTACTTGACCACGGCCTTGGGAACCTCTACCTTGACCTTGAAATTGGCCTCGGTGATGGTTCCTACCAAGCTTTGGACAATCTCTCCTGAAATGTCCTATCTCATTACAGTGAAAGTACCTAAGACCATCCATGTTTCCCTGGGTTAGGAACAAAATTTCCAACTGCGTTGGATTTTGCCTTTTTCTTCTCACCTTGGTAAAATTGGCATTGGGCTCTTTTTGTTTGACCTTTGAATCCTCCTTTGTTCTGGTTATTGTAGCTCCAGAACTTATTATTGTTAGGCTTTGATTGTACTTCCCGCACAATAGGAGTAGCTTGAATCAAAGCATCTTTGAGGTCTATTGGGAGCATTGATTCCAAACAAGTGTTCAGAGGATAATTTAGCCCACTGTAGAACTTGGACACTTGTTAAACAATATCCATGCGGGGTGCATATTTAAGAAGAGAAACAAACTTGGAGTAGTATGCTTCCAAGGTCAGTCCCATTTGCTTCAAATTGAAGAATTCATTCATCTTTTGGGTGTGATAAGCTGGAGGTAAATATCTTCCTCTTATAGTTTCTTTCAACAAATCCCAAGTAATGGTATTTTCAGGAACACCTTGATCTCGGCACCACTACTTCCACCAAAGTTTAGCTTTGCTAATTAATTTTAGCTTAGCTAACATGGCTTGGTTAGCTAGGATAGTTCCAGTAGTAGTAAAATAATCTTCCATGGATTTGATCCAAATCTCTGCATCGCCTTCCACATTCTTGCCTTTCCCGTCAAATTCTGGAGGTTTGATTTACTTCAAAAGATTCATTTTCTCTTGAGCTTCATTGGGAATTATTGTGCATGTGAGATTCTGGGAAATTTTACAAGTTAAATTTTACAAAGTTTATATAGTGTCAATAATAGAGTTCAATACTCAAATTATCTCTCGCTTACTTTATTGAAACAACTCTCAAATAAAACTCTCTTCCCATTACTAAAGTTAAACTACAGTTTCAGAGGTTTCAAGGAAAAATAAGGTTGCATTATTTCTCTAATTGCTAAAGTATCAATCCATATTTTATTACAACGGATGTACAAGGTAATCAGATGGAAAGAAATACACTATTCAGATAGCTTGCATGCTCATTCTATTTTCTTCCAAAAAAGGATTCCCTACTACAATCTAAGCATGACACTCTAATACATCATTTATGAAGTTGGAGAGTAGATATCTAGGAATCTATATTTTTGAGGGAGTTCACAAAATCCATCTTTTTTTGTAGTTGCAACAGCTAGAGCGACCTATGACTTTTATTTTGTCAGCTCGAAGGATCTTCGTAACTCCCTCATAGATATACTAGTTTAGTTTGATCTTCTTGCCTCTAGTATACAAGGTTGAGTTTACACTGCCCTCATGAAATAGATAGATCTTGACAACTTTAAGATCTTCCATCCATTTTACCATTTTCAGATTATTCTGAAGATAAGCTAGATGGCTTGCATTGATATAGCAATATCCTTAGCTAATCATCCACCGTCTTTCATGATATAGAGGCGAGGGGTTGTACAACTGATCTAGTACGTGCATCATCTGAATTCTCCAAGCAAAATTGGATGAATGCATAGTTGACATAAACATTACTTGGAAGATCAAGAATCATTTCCAAGATTTGTTACTCTGCCATAATTCAAAAACATACATTAATAAAGATAAGAAAACATGTCCTAGGCAATGTTTAAGAAAAAATATTTTTCTTAAGATTACGTCATATTCTATACTAACGTGCGCTCTGATACCAACTGTGAGGTGTCCGCTAGTCTCAATCCACGCCACACCTTTTAGTAGTTCATTCATAGGTTTTTCGAAATGATGCCACCTAGTGCTCCCTTGGAACATCATAGGGTTTGTCACTTAGGCCCTACTAAGTCTACTTTGCAACAGGAGAGTTTCGGCCAAACCTACTAGGATCAATCTGAAGTTTTGGGTTCCTATAATCAAATGGGTCTTCTAGAAGCTAGCTACTAGCGTTAGTAATTCTAAGTCCCACTTTTATAGGATTACTCAATCTAAAGCGGACTTGAGATTGCACTTGGTTCAAAGAGAATGGGAGATGGAGGGGAGTGCGGTACGTCAATCCTCCTGCCCATAAGACAAAATCCCATTCCGGTCCCCCTAAAAAAATGCAAGTTGGTTCTACTTAATGACTAGTTAGTCAATTTACAATCTTCCTATTTCTATTGCCGATTTAGAAAATCTCCTAGCTAACTAGGACTACCCTACCATTGGACGAACCCATCGGGGTTGCGCCCCACCCGCTTTTCTTTGATGACGGGATCATCTTTAGTTTTTCAATTACCTACATCACATTTATTGGAACATATACAACCAGCTTCCTTAATTAGTCCATTAAATCACAGGTTCCTTCACATAATTTATCTCACCGACACGCATACCATTCGAATAGTAAAGCAAACTTCTTTATTATATTGGAAGCTTACTACAATTTTCATCTTTCTGACCCAGCGGTAGATACACAAAATTCCACGAGGGTATTTTTTCCACCAAGAGTCCACCCTCATGGCTAGTATTTAGCGTTCTAGGATCCCATCCTGGGTCACGAATGGGGGCTCGTAAAATTCTCGGAACAAATGCAAGATTTACAATCAGAGCCCCCTTTGGCACCTACATTTTCTACTACCCAAGACTATCCCTACTGATTGACCTTTCGCCTATGGAGCCAGATTCCAAGCCTCTCATAGTGATAATCATAACCCTGTTGGAGTAGGGTCTCCCCACTAGCTTGGGGGTAGCCTAGCGCAATCCTTCCTTTTATTCCGTTTGACAATAATTTCAATCAGAGATCTAGATTCTAACAAACACAAACAATTCTTTCAAATGTATATCAAATGATGCAATGATAATCACACCATCGTACAATTCACAGCTTCACATAGCTAAGGTAGATCTTATCCTAAGGTAACCTTACTTTCTAATGAGGATTCTCCTTAGCATAAAGAAGTGTTGAGTACATCTCTTATAACATGTTAAGCAAGGCATGAATTTTCCGTTTGCGCTATCTTACCCAACATAAGCGAAATTCCTTAAAGAAATATATTGTGCCAATAACTCAACAAGATGACTTATAGGAATGTTAAATAGACAATCAATTTCTATAACAAGTGTTAGTCAACTCTAAACCTTATCGGATTTGACCATAACTATATCGAATGCGCATAAAAACATATTCTAACATGATTCTATGACTTATTAATGTTAGTTAATCTATTTGCAATTCATAATGATTAATTGTTTATGCTTGTACTACTATGCTTTCTAGATGAGTTATCAATTCTTGTAAGTGAAGAATATGAAAGCTAATATCTAATGTAATTATTTTATATAGCAAAATAATATTGTAGTGATGAAGAATGACATTAGGAATTTCGTCCTTACTCATGCTTGCATTAGCCACACCCGATGTTTCGTTGGTAGTGGCAATGCTGGCAACCTTGCGCACTCCCGTATCATTAGAAATACTCGTTGCTTGACCGGTTGTGTTGGTCCCCATGGTTTTTTCACTTCGTCGCTTTGGAGCCATCTTCCACGAGTGGTTTGAGAGATAGGGAAGGTGAATAGATTTGAGATGAGAGAGCGTAAGAGAATATGGCTTAGTTGAAGATCGAGACAAGGGAATAATTGAGCTAACTCCCTCCCTCCCTCTCCTCTCTCTCTCTCTCTCTCTCTCTCTCTCTCTCTCTCTCTCTCTCTCTCTCTCTCTCTCTCTCTCTCAAGCTTCTTCTCGCAGCCTCTTAAAGGGGTATCCTTCTACCTCTCTGTCGCAACCTCTCGTGGTCTATTTGTGTCTCCGTTAACTGCTCCCCATGCCTCTTATTTATAGTGAATTGGAGAAGAAGGGTTGTGGCTGAGAAGTGGAGCTCTTTATGGAGGGGATCTTTGAAAAATCAATGACCTAATGCTCAAATCATAAATCTAATGGTTCCATTGGCTCTGAAAGGGGGGTAAAACTCCAAGACACTTGCAAGACACTTGGTTGGAAAGATCTTAGTTCACTCCTTCTTTTCTCAGTTCGAAGTTTTGTTTTTGTCTGTAGATTGCGATCGCGGTGCACGCGATTTCACTAATCTCTCTCTCTCTCTCTTTTATTTTTATAAAATCTTCAAAACTAACTAACACATCACTTGTCTTTTCTTTTAAATGACATCCAGTTCTAGAAATCTCCATATCATTTTTTTAGGATAATATCTAAAATATACTAGTATTGTCCAGAAATCTAATATTTTTAGACCATCCAAACTATACACATTAATACTAGTGATTAATATGGCTCATAAGTCTTGTTCACATTGTAACTTTCGTGAAGGGTGGCTATGGTCCTTGTCAATCCAAGAAAAATATCAGATTTATGGCTCTCTCTTTTTTATAACATATATTTTTAATTAAATAAAAATAATTAATTATTAACATTAGTTAGTTTTTACCTTAGTTAGTAAACTTACTAACTTATTAATTGACTGACTAACTTTCGAACTAACCAACCATCAATGGAAATATTACACACAAGTACCTTCTCTTCTAAGAAATCTTCTCCATTCATCCTTGAAGAGTTCCCCATTGAAGTTCCCATAAATCAACACCCTCAAACTCCCTTCCCAACCTTTGAACATCTCCTTGCATAGATACAATGTCCTCCACTTCAAGTAACTCCTCTTCTACTACTCTCATTGTAACCACTCTCAAACCCCCATCTCCAATTTCCCCTTCTATGCCCTTTACTCTCTTCAGCTCTTCCAACTTCGAGAATGATGAAGTTATCTCCCTACCAACTCCATGTTACAAGAGCTTACATGACCTTCATCTCCAAGCCAACATTTCCCTTGGACAAGCTCGACAATCACCTACAAACACCATCCCCAAGCCACCAAACTACACTTCCATCACTCAAGTAGTTAGGAGTCATGAAGCCTCTCAATGGCAAGTTTCAATGCTTGAAGAATAGAAGCTTTTCTTCACAACAATACGTGAACATTGATCACACTTCCTCCTAAAGAATTTGCAATTAGCTGCAAATGGGTACTTTACAAAAAGCTCAAACCACATGGCATTATTGGCAAGTACAAAGCCCGACTTGTAGCTTGTGGTTTCAAAGAAATTGAAGGCTCCACTATGGAAATACATTCTCTCCCGTACTATCTTTGACCTCCTTACGTGTATTAGTTTCCATGGCTGCTCATTTCAAATTTATTCTCCATCATGTTGATGTCAAAACTGCCTTCTTGCATGGTCACTTAGGTGAGAAAATCTATATGTCCCAAACCCCAAACTTTGTTGATCCAAAATTCCCTACTCATGTCTCTTTATTGCATAAAACCCTCTATGGCCTGAAACAAGCACCAAGGCAATGGTACACTTGCATTCATTCTCACTTAATACACCATGGCTTTAGATGGCTCAACACTAACCATAAAATTTATATTCTTCTTCAAGGCAACACCATTATTATCCTAGGCCTCTATGTTGATGGCATTCCAATTCTCACCAACTCTCCTCATGCCATCTCCAAAGCCAAATCCATTATATCCTCCCAATTTTCTATAACAAATTATGGACACCCACATCTATCAAAATGCATCAACAAACCTATATTATGTCTATTCTCTCATATTGCTCCATGCTCCACTATAACCCCATGGTCACTCCACTTGCCCAAAATCTCCAACTAAATCCATCCTCATCTCGCTCTCTTCAAATGAGTAGGCTTGTGAAATGGAAACTATTCCTTATATGGAGACACTCGGATATCTCTGATATCTAATTACTTATACCCATCTAGATTTGTCTTATGCAGGACATATTCTTTCCAAAGCCATGCATCAACCCACTTATGAACATTGGAAGAAGCAGTTCAAATGTGTCTTAAGATACCTGAAGGCCATGTCCCATGTGGGGGTATGTTTTACAAAAGACATGAATGATTTTATTTTAAGATCATATTCAAATGCAAATTGGGGTGGCAATTTTTCTACCCGAAGATCTCTGATTGGTTTTATTATTACTCTAGCAGGAGGTCCTATCTCATGGAACACCAAAAAACAACACTCAATAGCACTTTCTAGTATGGAAGCCGAATGTGTGGCATGCAGCATGGTTGCCCAAGAAGTTATTTACCTTAATAAACTCTTGTGGGATATCAGCATCAGCAAATTCCCATCTTCACCAACAACAAAGCTTGTATCTCTATCATTCAAGACCCTAAATTAAGTCCCAAACTCTACTATATTGATATGAGATATCATTTTGTATGTGAATTAGTTGAAACTTTCCATATAATCCTTCAATATGTACCATCATGTGATAATGTTGTTGATTTCCTCACCAAATCAGTTCCTCACTTGAAGCATAAAATTGTCATGCAAATCCTTTGCACGCTCTGATGCGGAGGGGAAAATATTCTAGTTGAATTGAATGTATTCTCTCATTTTTTTGCAGATTTCCTATGGAATCCTTTTGAGGGGGGATGTTAGAATAAAATTTTCGATAAGATAAGGATAGGCAAATATGTGGACAAAAGGATCCCATAGTTATCCACCTTGTAATAAATATCTCAGATATTTAGAGAAGAAGCTCACCTACCTCATTTAATGTACCATGTATATATATAGCTATTAGCAATGAAATGATCAAATGCGGCTCACTCCATTCTCTACATTGTCTCTATCTCTTTCTCTTATTGTGCACAGCGTCCTTTCATCTACAAATCCTCTAGTTCCTAGTTTTCACTACAGTATGAATTATATCAATTAAGCTATTTGAATTTATGAGCATTCCCTATTCTATCAATTATTCTCCATGATTTTCTATTTAGATAGACTCTTTTCAATATGCTATGACTAATATACCTATGATGCTATTATAACACTATGTCAAGTGGTCTAAGCATATTAGGACTCTACAGTCGTGTAGAGTTGGTCCTGTCCAATCACACCTGGTGACCACAACTTGGACTTGGACCCAATTACACTATCTTCCTTTGTTTGAGCACTTGAGAGGTCCATTTTCTCAACTATATGATCTATCTTAGACACATTTATAGGCTTATTGGAAACTTTATAGGCTTATCATACAATGTATAAGACTACAATATTAGACCCATTTAGATTGACCAATGGGATGGATGTCATAAAATGATATGGTTTGTACCCAATACATGAATATAGTACAGGAGAGATGTGAGGGAAGATAATATTGAGCCTTGTGCCTTGTTGAATTAGAACACCTAATAAAGACCCATTTATTGTGACATTGCATGCCTTGATAATTTGAATAACAAAAACAAAAGACTTATTATGATAAACATGTGTAGTAAAGGAACTTTGACAAAGTTGACCTTATGTTATCATACTCTATCAAAGGCTATAATTAACATTCACTTTGACCCTTTCCCATTTTGTAGTGAATCAAATTGAAGGTGGAGTAGGTGCAGTTATATCATCACTAAAATGGAAAGTAAATTTTGATGAGTTATCCCCCATAACTTTCCATCTTCAATTACCGGGTACTTGTAAAGAAAAAGAAAGCGTTCAGAGGTCTAGGACCATTTTACATTTTCTCAATTAGCAAATTAGATCATGTTGTAGAACTTGAGAATCTAGATGAAAAAGTAATAGGCCACTTAGATAGTAGTTTCCAGCCTCATGAAATATTATTATGTAGGTCATTCAAACAATGAAACATCAATGGAGGAGCCTAACCTTTTCACCAAAGCTATCAACATTATAGAAATCAACATTGACAATAAACCATCAATCCCACCATACATCAATGCCCATCTAATAGCAACAAAGAGAAGTTACATTTGATTCTCTCGTTGAGGAAAGATCTGAATGAGGTATCATGACAAAGTAGATAATAGTAGACATCTCATCTAAGCATAAAAGTCCAATTTATGGAAATTTAATTTTCTACTCAATTTAATATAGCAACCTACTCATTGCCTTAAATCTCTAGTAGCTTCACTATTTTGAAGAACTTCTTATGTCTTCATTACGAATGGTTGAATGTGCTTGAGTGCAAGCATAATATATTCATTTGAGAGTATGCCAAATCTAAGTGTCATTGAAGCAAGACACCTTTAGGATCAAATGGATACCCATCAAATTAATCATTATTTTTATGAGATTTATCCATAAATACATTATGTCTCAGCTCAAAAGGAAACAAATCACACATACCATGAAATATATTAGCTTAATAATCAAAATCAAATGTATGTGGATTCCCAAAGGTATGATCAGTTGCCTTGAATGGAAACTCATGCTCATCATTAAGCTCCTCATTAACTGCCTCATTGAAGTAATTATCTTGCATATTATCTTCAAGAAATTGTGCATAATGATCTTCTTCAATTTCCTCATCATGACTTGCTCTAATGTCTTCATCTTCATCATCATCTTCATGATCCTCTTTGTCTTCACAATCTTCTTTTGTAGGCTGATTTATGAATTATTTGGGTAAAGATATTTGGGGAAAGTGAAGTGTTCAAATTGAAGAGGACATTATAACCTTCATCTAGAACATAAAAAACTTATCATTTGGACACATGAATGAAAAGTTATAGCTGAAATACTAATAGTGGATCACATAGATACGACTCAAATACATATGGCCAAGAACAAGACAAAGAATCAAATGATGGAAGTTATTAATGAGGATGTGCAAGGATATCATATTGAGAAAAATCGTCAAATGAAACCATCAATCATGAGTAAGAAAATGTGGGAATCTAGTGCACATAATGTCCATCACTTGGATAAGGGTAATAATGCATCTCTTGATTCTAACTACCTATAGTTGTTCAATGAGATCAAGCACATGAATTAAGGTAAAAGAAAACTAAATAGGAATATGGATTGAAATCTTGATACATTAATTTTTGTGTTTACTTTACTCAGTGAGAAGTTTACTCCTACAACATTCCATACTATTTCCAACTTAGCCTCAACTAGACCTATAACACCAAGGCAAGAAAATCAACAAAATGGATCCAATTTTGCAGTTGGAGAGCCATCAATGATTCGGGATACCTATCAATAAGCTCCATGATGGGGATAAAGGCACATGTGCCTAACCGCCCATGTATTCATTACACTGACAATACCTGCACACATTTACACTACATGTGGTAAGTGCCTATCATTGTCACTCCATTCTTTATTCTTTAATGACACTTGAAGAAGGGAAGGCTAGCCACATAGGTGACTACTGGAGTTCCCACATGTGGTGTCTCTCTCTCTTTCTCTCTTGCTCTATCCACCATATCTCTTGCTTTGCTCTTGCTTATGCTTGTGTGCTTCCACTCAAGATCTACCTTTCAACTAGTATCAGAGCCAACCATTTGAGAAGTAGCCCTAGAAGAGTAGGAATAGGACAACACTCTAGAAAATTTCAAAATTCAGAACCGAGACTACACCGAAGGCAACACCATCACCAATTAGATTGCTAATGTTGACATCAGTGAAATCCCAAGTCAAGAGTAGGACTTTGCACCATAGATGCAAAAAGTCACAAGAGTTAGAGGATGAGTTGGACATAGTGTATCTTGGTCCAAAAAACCAATCCAAATCAGTGACACAAACTACAACCAGATTTTTGATAGCAACTCACCACTTTTTTGACCCAATTCAAGGATGTGTTCACATGGGAGTATTTAGATATGAAGGGACTAGATCCCTAGTTCAATTAGCACTATAGAATTGGTTTTCTGGACCAAGATACACTATAGATACACTATATGAGGATCCATTCTGTAGTGCTAATTTGAATTGGTTTTCTGGACCAAGATACACTATAGAATGGATCCTCATCTGGCTAAATTGGTGAAATAGGAGTTGGATTGACTAGTGGGAGTATGTTTCATCACTCGAGTAGATCATGTGGATTGAATATCCCCGATTGTTGTTGTTCCCAAGAAGAACAAAAAATTGCAAATATGTATGGATTACAAAAAGTTGAATATAGTCAAAATACCATATCATTTCCCTATCCCTTATGTAGATACCATACTGGATGAAGTAGCTCGCCACGAGATGTACTCCTTCCTTTATGGCTTTGACAAAAACTATCAAGTGCACCTTTCTCTAGAAGGCCAAGCTAAGACAACTTTCATCATTGCAAGGGGAGTCTATGTGTGCATACTGATGTGGTTCCTCAAGAATGCTTAGGCATCCTTTCAAGTAGGTATATAAGAAATCTTTGGACCTTACTCATGTATTTCATGAGGTCTTCTTTGACAATTTCAGTGTTTTTGAAAAGGCCATGCTTCACCTAATGCATCTCTAGCTCTGCTTCAGCATATGCCACAAGGTAAGTTTAAGATTGAATCTCCTCAAATGTTTATTTGCTACTCACGATGGTATTTTGCAAGGACACATGATTTCACAAAATGGCATAGCTGTTAACCTGATGCACCAATAATGCAACATATAGTGCCAGATTTTCCATCCATGTTATTCCACTTTTTAGGCCAAATCCGATGGCATGGCCACCACCTACATCTTCTAGCACATCTATTTGTTCCACTCAACAAATTGGTACATGTGCTTAAAGTAACTTACCAATGGAATGAAGAAGGTGATGTGGCATTCCCATACCTTTGGCTATTACTCTCAAAGGCCTCCATCATGATTCCACCCGATTGAGAAAAGCCCTTCATGTATTTGTTGATGCTTCTGACATAGCTATTGAAAGTATACTGATGCATCAAGATGAAAATGGATGGTTTTGACATGTGTTCTATGCCAATAGAAGATTGTACAATGCAGAGAAAAACTACTCTGTCATTGAAAGAAAATGTTGTGCATGATCTACTCCATTAAAAAAGTCACGATACTATCTGTTTGGGCACACATTCACTTTCATGTGGATCATTCTTGGTCTACTTAGTCAAGCAACAAAACGTCATTGAGAAACTTGCTCGATGGATCCTATTGCTGCAACAATTTGAGTACACAATAGTACATCACCCTGGAACCCGGCATGCCATTGTGGACTTTTTGTCCTATCTTGATTTCAAAGGATCACCAACCAACATTGATGAACAAGGCCCGGATGCACAACTCTTTGTTGTAGCAATAGTTGTTGACATGGACCCTAAGCCACCAAACCCTCTGTGGTCTTGGTATGAAGAGATGATGAATTTTTAAAAAATAGGTGTATCCCCACCTCATCTACATAAGGACCACTGAAAATGACTGGCTCCCTAGAGCTGGCATTTTGAGATCATAGTGGGCCAACTATATTCTGCACTCTCTCAAGAGTGCTATAGAGAGTGTTCCTCTCAATGGAGTAGCCATCTATCCTAGAGAAAGCACAACAAGGCATTGTCGGTGGTCACTTTGCTACTAAGGTCACCATTTGAAAAATCTAGCAAGCTGGTCTATGGTGGCTAATGATACATGGTGATGTTCGCAAGTGGATCTAGCACTATGATTCTTGCCAATGACTAGGCTAGCTTGAAGCTATAGATTTCTTTAGCACTCCAACCAATCCTACACCTAAAACCTTTCTAGAAGAAGTGGGGACTGTCGATCCCGTCTCTCTAATTGCTATCTACACCTACAACAAGTACATACTGATAGCCGACTACTCCACCAAATGGGTAGAAGCCTAAGCTCCATCTAACAATACCATCAAGTAAGTAGCTAAATGCTTATTTCGAGATGTCTTCACTAGGTATGGCATGCCGATGGAATTGGTTAGTGTGATCGAGATACAGACTTTATTAATAAAGCCATCAAACATCTCATATCACTCTTTCTACTTGTATATAAAAAGTCATTTTCTTACTATCTGCAAGCTGATGGTTTAGCAAAATTCACCAAAAAAGTTCAATGCAAGATTCTAACCAAATGGAAAATCAAAATTGGGAAGATTGGGATACAAAGCTTCCTACTACACTTTGGACTTTCTAGATTTCTTTCAAGATTGCAACCGGCATGACTCCCTACAAGCTAGCCTTTGCATTGGAAGCCATTATACCACTATTTTTTGGTCTCTAATTTTTGGCTAGTTGTACAAGATTAGCTCATTCGAAAGGAATCACTCCCATTCCACATGGAATCCATTGCCTAGCTCAAAGAAGACTATATATGCAACACCTACATCCTAAGCCCGAAAAAAACACCAAGTCAACCAACTCTCCAAGAATCCATTATTTTGCAAGGGCCAACTCATCCTAGTTTTCAAAACCTAGATGATGAAACTCCTTGACAAACTCAAATTCTAGTAGTGGAGTGATTCTTTATGGATATTTCATGACTCCCGCACTAACTCGTTTCATCTAACTGACTTAAAGGGAAACTTTCTATTGAAGCTTGTTAATGAGTTTTTGTATGGCATTACCTGCGGAAGGCTTCTAGTGCCTATTCCCCATCAATCTAGATTCACTCATTTCTCCTTCCACATTGGATTCTAGATTATCTTGTTCACTCTCCAAATTGAAATTGATTTGAAAGTTGCAATCCCTACTAAGTGGCATTCATTTATGGCATCCACTCACTTGTGAATATGCCTAATGATGGCATGATTTCTCAGGAACCTCATTCGCATCATATATGGTTATGGCTTTTTTTGCTAATGTGGCATGCATGCATTGGCCACAGTCCCTTTGCATTAACTCATTAAACTTTTAGGGAACTTTTCCTCTCCCACCAGTCTCATTTTTCATCTCCCTATTATGATTATCGCCTTAGATCCCCAATCTACCCTCTTTGTGTCCTCTATGCCTTTTGTGTGTATCCTTCTGCTTGACTGCTACTATTGTGGACTTCCAACTTTACACTGAGGAGGTGTACCCTTCTACCACAAAGGCCATCAACAACATCCAACCCTGGCTTAATGCTTTGCAGCTAACTCAATTCTTCACCATCCCATGGGCCAATATCCTCATGTGCACGAAACCCTATTGATCCTCGAGCATCTTAACAAAAGCCACACCACTCACATCCAAGAGCAGCTTGTTGACAAAAGCCACACCACTCACATCTAAGGCCACAAGTACAACCTTTGCTAGACCACTGACCCATCAATGACATGTGATGAAAGATGCCTTTGGCCCCATCACCAATAAGGAATATCAACTCAGCAACATCCTTGCACTGCACAAGTCAAAGTAGGAGGCCCTCAATTTTTTGGTTGAGGCTCCCTACTGGAAAGCAAAGGCCCTCAATTTTTTGGTTGAGGATCCCTACTAGCAAGCAAAGGCCTTCAACATTTCGAGGAAGGTAGCTCCTCTCTCCTTTTTTTCTTCATCTCATGCTTTTCATGGGCCCATATTCTTTAGGAGCACCTCTTTGTTGAGGCCAGACATGTTGCCCAATGGCCATCCATTGTCAAGTTCATGAAGATAATGTGTGGGTTGACACTACCCGCCTCCTTGCCTCACCAATGCCTCACACCCCCCAAATAGTAACCACTGCGCAAAGCTTGTCCCCAACCCCATTAGGGAGCCTATGGAAGGAAAGGAAGGACAATGACTCAAATATGAGGTCCCAGCCACCATACTGAGTATTGAATATGAAGTCCTAAAAAAGGAGGACATCTTAAAGAGCAACCCCAACAAGCAATCCACTACACGAGAAAACCCCCACTAGGAAACCTCAAAACTTGCTTAGCCCAAATGTTCCTAAAAAGAAAAAGAGTGCACTTCCTAAGGGTTGTTCCTACCATACTGCACAATGTGTTGTGCAAGTGATGGATGAAACTAGGAGATGGTTGCGTAAGATGTTGGCCCACACTTGAGAATCTAGTTCATATAAATGGAGGTGATGTGTGTGACTTAGGGAGATAAGTCTATCAATCATGTCATGACCTTGATGTGCCCTAAGTTATAATGTAGGGGAGAGGCTAGGGTGGGTCCCTAGGTGCAGTGCTTGTGACTCTCGTAGAGTATAGATGGGCTAATTTCATTGTTGCATTTATTTTATTTCCACTTCTTCCCTTCTTGTCCCTTTTTTCTTTTTATTTTCTCTTATTTTTTTATTTTTTTACTCCATTTTTTTAATTATAAAGGGAGCACACTAAGAGGCATCAAGTTCATGGGCAAGGACTAAGCTACATGGAGGATTGAGAGCTTTGCTTAGGAAGGCCCTACTCTATAGATACCCCTTCAAGTATCTCTTACATTGAATGGAGTAGGTGACAAAATAGGTGTTTACTCCCAGTGAATCTAATCTCACTCATGTCTTCTAAGAGATTCATACAAAATGTTGGCAAGAGAATGACTCTCATCATGAGTCACACCATTGCACAGGTATCTATCCCAACATTGATATCAAAAAAGAGGGGAAGCAAACTGATCTTCCTCTACAATAGGGTTTTTTTTAAATAATATTCACAATAGACAAAGGAAGTTATATGTGGTGATGAAGGCAAGATCGGGGCATAAGGAGAAGTCTTTGAGGAAACCTACTATGGATGGGGACGGAGGTCCCTTTCGGTGAAGATCAGGCTTTCTTCAGGGGTTGGGGCATTTACATTGTACATCAGAGGGAAGTCATATCTCCCATGCACCTCTTGATTGAAGTCAACTCCATGTTAGATTGCATGGAAGCAGGAAGGAGAGCAACACGGAGTGAAGCAACATGCTTCCTCTCTCTATTTTTCTTCTTATTCATTTAGCACACCCATAGTGCATATACAACCTAAGGTCATAAAGACCATTCACACTAGAAGTAACACCGACTTATTTAATATACCTAACTGATCTAGCCAGACTAGCTGTGTCCAGCTCATGTAAGTCAAACACACATGTACGAGCTTGATATTCTAACACTCCCCCTCAAGCTCAAGACAACATATGTACTCCAAGCAGCTGTCTAAAACCATAGAACTTATCTTTACCCAAGGACTTGGTAAAGATATCCGCTACCTGTTCATCAGTCTTCACATGCATAAGATCAACTCGTCCTGCAAGAACCATCTCTCTGATGAAATGGTAGTGTACCTCTATGTGTTTCGTCCTGGCATGATAGACTGGATTCATAGCCAAGAGTACACTACTCAGATTGTCACATAGTAACTTCACTGGAGCATCTACCTGTATGTCCAAATCAGCCATAAGCTTGAGCAGCCATGAAATCTCGCATGCTGCCAATGCAGCACCCCTGTACTCTGCCTCAGTACTCGACAAAGCAACCGTAGGCTGCTTCTTGCTGCTCCAGCTAATCATGCCACTATCAAATCCAAATGCATATCCACTCGTAGATCTACGATCATATGAGCAACCTACCCAATCTGCATCCGTGTATCCAGTCAATATCAAGGGCTTATCTCTGACATAGAACAGCCCATACTCTACAGTGGACTTAACATATCTCATAATGCATCTAACTGCATCCAAGTGCGGCTTTCTAGGCTTCTGCATAAACTGGCTTATGAGCCCTACAGCATAGCTCAAGTCAGGCCTAGTGATGGTCAAGTAAATCAAGCTGCCAACCATCTATCTGTACATAGCCACATCCTCTACTTCAGCCCCAATGTTCATGTCTAGCTTGACATTCTGATCAAGAGGTGTATCCAGCGGTTTGCATTCAGCCATGCCATACTTCTTCAGCATCTCTATGGCATAGTGCTTCTGCATCAGCCATAACCCATTGTCAGCTGGAATTACCTCAATGCCTAAGAAATATTTCAGTTCTCCCAGATCTTTCATGTCAAATTCAGATTTCAGCATCTTCATTACATGCTGTATGCCCAAGTCATCATCACCAGTGATTATCAAATCATCAACATATATGACCAGCACTACTAAACCACTGTCAATCTTCTTTGTAAATAGGCTATGATCAGCCTTGCCAACAGCAAAACCCAATCTCTGCTAGTTACTAATCCTAGTATGCCAAGCTCTCGGAGCCTGTTTCAGCCCGTACAATGCCTTTTTCAGCCTGCATACATAATGCTGAAAATCAAGGTGAACATACCCTTCCGGCTGAACCATATAGACATCCTCTGCTAGATCACCGTTAAGAAATGCATTCTTAACATCCATCTGCTGCAATTTCCAGTCTTTAGCAGCAGCCAAGGCAATCACAGTGCGTATAGTTGCCATCTTGGCAACAGGGCTGAATGTTTCCTCATAATCAAGTCCATACTGTTGGGCATACCCCTTTGCAACCAGCCTGGCTTTGTATCTCTCCACATTGCCATCTGACTTGCATTTGATTTTGTAGACCCATTTGCAGCCAATGGTCTTTTTCCCTTCAGGCAATGGTACTAAATCCCATGTTTTATTTTCAGCCAAGGCATTCATTTCTTCATCCATGGCTACACACCAATTCTCATCTTTCACTGCTTCAGCATATGTACTTGGTTCTTTGACCTCCATCACTTTTGTCATGTACGCATAATGCTTTGCAGAGTAGCCACTGTATGTCAACCTATCAACAGGGTATCTGACCCTCTGCGAGTGTCTAAGCTGTGGTGCACTACTCGATTCCCCTCTCTCATGAGGCGGAATATACCTGCTCTGCCTTGTGCCAGGCGTATAGATAGTCGGAATACCAAGTTCGTTGTCTAAAGTATCACCAGACTCATAGCCAGAAGTCATTCTGCCAGGTGTCATCATACCAGATGCATCCTCAATAACTTTCTCTTTTTCTTTGCTGTCCAAGACATCATGTCTCCCCCTCACTGACATACTGGTGTCAGTGGACGGTGAGCTCCTCAATCTCCCTGTCCATGGGGATACTGTCTGACTACGAGGTCTTGTCATAACAGTGCTTTGCTGTAAATCAATTGTAGAAGCATGAGTGGAAGGCAAATCTGTTGGCACTGCAACTGGTGATACATACCAAGAACTCATGTCATCAAAGATCATATCCCTGCTTACCAAAGTCTCCCTGGTAGAGGGATCATAACATTTGTATGCCTTCTTCTCCTGCGAATATCCAATGAAAACACACTTATGTGCTTTGGGATCCAACTTCTTCCTTTTCTCATCTGGAATATTCACATAAGCAAGACAGCCAAAGACTTTCATGTGACTTACATCCGGCTTATAGCCATACAACTTCTCAAACGGTGTCATCTCATGAATACCTGCAGTGGGAGTCCTGTAAAATGTATATGGTTGTCATAACAGCCTCTGCCCAATAGTAAAGTGGTATATGCTTTTCATTCATCATAGCCCTAGCAGCTTCCATCATAATTCTATTCTTCCTTTCAGCTACTCCGTTTTGCTGCGGAGTGTAGCTGCAGGTGAGCTGCCTACGAATGCCATTTTCAGCCAAGAAATCATCAAATTCATTTGATACATACTCCCCACCACTATCAAATCTCAAGCAAGAGATGTAGCATTCAAACTCCTTCTCAACCTGCGCTTTAAATTGCTAAAAAAAAGCAAAGACCTCATCTTTTGTTTTCAATATGTAAAGCCAGGTATACCGACTATAGTCGTCAATGAAGGATACATAATATCTGGAACCTCCCATAGATACATTATGAGCTGGCCCCCAAACATCAGAATGCACTAACTGCAATGGACATGTGCTCTGTCGTACATGCCTGACATGGCAATCGTGACTGCTTACCGAACTAGCAAGCCTCGCATACATGACCAATATCTGAATATTGGAACTTCAGTAACCCTGTAACCAGATGTTTCTTTTGCATAATTTGCAGCCTTTGCAAATTGACTTGCCCCACTCTCTTGTGCCATATTTCCAAATCCCTAACAGTGCCAGAACCATGGGCAAACATAGCTGAATTCAGCTCTGGCAAAGAAGCATCAAGAGTAAACATTCTGCCATTCCTGTGACCACGAGCTATCAACTTGCAGCCATTGCAAAATTCTTCAATAAAGTAGCCATGCTTATTGAATCTAACCTGCAAGTTCTACTCCATCATCTGACCAACAGATAACAAGTTCTTCGTAATTGAAGGGACATGCAATACATCATGCAAATTTTTCTTTCTGCCATTATGGACCACAAGAGGCACTTTGCCTTTATGCTCAATGCTATGCTGTGTGACATCACCTGTGCATACATAGCCATGCTTTTCAGCCACCATATCCCTGAACCAATCACCGTGAGGGACCATGTGATTCGACGCCCCCGAGTCAATGTACCACACTACATCATCATATGATTTTTCAGCAGCCTTATCTTTGACATACTGCATGGCAAACAATCTATCACCAGAGTCATCTGCCTGACTGGACGTAGCATAATGTCCATGTTGCTTGCCCTTTTGGTTTCCCTGCTTCTTCCAGCAATCCTTTGCAATATGCCCATACTTTTCGCAATAGTGACAATCCTTATCTTTATTTGGATTGTCTAACTGATGTTGCTGCTGCCATGAGCCTCTGCCAACACAGGAGTTAGATCTCCCCCTGCCTTGAAAGTTTCCACCACCTCTTGCATTTGATGACTGCTGATTGCTATTACTATAGGGTGCATTCTGTTGGCCTCCTCTGCCAGATCCATAGCCTCTACCACGGCTACCACGACCACGCTGATTCGAGTAAAAAATTGCATCATTATTCTTTGAGCTACTTGACCCTGTAGCTAAGCCAAGCTTCACCTCTTCATGAATCAATAATGCAACCAGCTCATTAAAGTCAGGCATCTCAGCCCACACAGATACTGAAGTGTCAAAAGACTTGTACTCCGGACCCAAGCCATTTAAGGTCACTGCAACCATATCCTCATCTTCTACCTATGAGCCAACAGATGCCAGCTGATCTGCTATGGTCTTAACCTCTGTGACATAATCTTGTATGGATATGTTCTTCCTCTCCATGTTATTGAATTTCTGCTTCAGTTGTATCTTCCTTGCACTTGTAGTTGTGCCATAGTATTTGACCAATATATTCCATGCATCTGCTAGGGATTTACAGTTCATGATCTGCATCACCATAGCATCCGAGATACATAATGACAACCAATGTAAAACTCTGCGAGCTCTTTCCGTCCAAGCTCGATGCGCTCGCCTTTGATCAGCTGTAGGATTCCTATCTGGAACTTCAGGTTCAGCCTCAACACCTGTCACTAAGTCCCAATATCCTTTGCCTATCAAAAAGTTATCCATGCGGAGCTTCCATATTGCATAATTGTTGCTATCAAGCTTTTCTCCCACAATCTAGGTTACATTATCAGTTCTATCAGCATTTGCCATGTTGCAGACCTTGCCTGAACCAAGATCTTCTTAACAGTTCAACTTCAGCCTGGAACTGTTTATGACAGTTTTCTGCAATTAATTGCAATAAAAAACCAAGGTATTTCAGCCCACTGATAGTCCAAAACAGCTCACACCAAGTGGCTTAACCTGTGAGTAAAGCAGTCAATGCAAATACTATATATTCACTTCGGTTTGAACTCCTGCAACCTCACTGCCAGGGTACATACATGCAGTCTAAAAACTGTAATTCTGTGAGTGACCAGCAGTGATTTCAAGCCCAAAACTGAGTGATGTACATGTCCCAAACCTTCATAGACATCTACTAGTACATGTAGCAATCCGAGCATAACCAATGGGGCACAAATCAGTGCATAGATAGCAGGTATAAGTATCAAGCCTTCTACTTACAAATTGCAATTAGCAACTTCTCAATAAACCAAAGTCAAACCAGCTCCAAAACAGCCTCAAATCATGTCAAACATTCACTTTGGAGTGTTAGGTTCAATACATGAGCATTCGGGTAACTGTAGGCATCCTGTCTTCATGAATCCAATTCATAGATTGCATTTACTACTTGCAACCACTGAGACAATGTCACTGCAGTAATCACCAGCCTTAGACTTCAACTTCCATGATCCTTTGATGCTCAACCCAATCCATAAACCTTCAGCATACATATCCCATGTCATACATATGATAAATCCCAGCCAAGTGTCATGTAATGCTTCAGTGAAAGCTAATGCTTGCTACCCACTGTTCTGAAACAGGTTTCCAACCTATTTACACTTCCAAATTTGAGTACTTCCTTCAAGAAATTTCAGCTCAAAGGCATGAGAACTGATACATATGTCTTCCAGAGTGCTCCTTGGCTCCAATGAGGCCCATAAACCATATCAGAGAGCTTCAAGCTCCAATCTAGTTTAGATACAAGCTGCCCTATCACTGTTTACAGCTGAACTGCTGTTATTTCAGATCTGTAGATCAGATCTGTAGCTCATAACTAAGCATACATCCAAGTGATAGCATGCCAAGACCTTCAACCACCTTCCAAGATGTATAGGCAGGCTGTAGATTACCTGAGGAGCTACAAATTCCTTGTATTGCAGGTGAATATCCTTCAGCCACAGCAGGTGCAAACACACAGACTGGCTAGATCTGTGCTGCTGCACATCTTGCTTATTACTATAATAATAATGCACTCACTGGTGCTCAATTAGTCCTTTGGAAGACTCCTCAGCAAGCCACAGCTCCTGCTTCAAGCAATGAGACTCCAATGCTTCACAGTACATACCTCTGTGTGACCATTGATGGAAATGATAGTCAGTCCTCTTCTTTTTCCAGCCCTTCAAGTCAGTCTTCAAGTCTTCTTCTTCAGTGCATTCCACCAGTGAGCCCATTCATGGCTCTGATACCATGTTAGATTTCATGGAAGCAGGAAGGAGAGCAACAAGTGAAGCAACATGCTTCCTCTCTCTATTCTTCTTCTTATTCATTTAGCATACCCATAGTGCATATACAACCTAAGGTCATAAAGACCATTCACACTAGAAGTAACACCGACTTATTTAATATACCTAACTGATCTAGCCAGACTAGCTGTGTCCAGCTCATGTTGGTCAAACACACATGTACGAGCTTGATATTCTAAGTCTCCAATCCTTCTCCGATAGGGCATGTAGGTAGGATCATCCCATTCTCAGGAAAGTTACTATATATGTATCCTCTACATCATGTGTGTTCAAGGCCTATTTATAAATATCCTTATCTATGAAATTTTCCTAAATATAAGATAACCCTTTTCTATTCAATCTGTAAATAACCCCTCTATATTATACCCTTTTGTATGTAAAAAATGTATAAAAATAGTATTTTAAAAATACCTTATTTTGAACCCACGTGATGCACACATATATTCATGAGTAGCTTACTCGAGATCTCGTTCATGTAGCAGGATGTTGTAGAAATCCATCCAGGCCTCTAAGTTAGAGTCCCAGATGTTTCTGCACCACCTAGGCTGAGCCTCATACCCCTCCACCCTCTGGGATACCTCCACTACCTTATCTTTCCAGCAGTTTATAGGTTCTTGCTGCCACCTCGTGGGGGGTATCTCATCCATTCCTCTAACCATCTCCTTCTTAGCCTTATTGAAGTTTAATGATATCCTCCACCACCTTCGGAGATAGTACTCTATCCAATGCACGAGGAAAGGTGAAGGAGAAATTGAAGGGATAGCCACAATTTTCCCATTGCTCCCACACTACAAGTTCCTCACCAAGTTGAGCTGTTTGCACTCCTCACTTTTTGAGGGATGGACATCTATGGAACTTGCAGTGTCTTAGCTTGGAGCAACCTGTGGGAAAGTTTCGCCTTTTCTCTATATTTTTGTCTCATTTCCACCATCCGTTCAGGTCGCACAACTTCCTCCCCTTTCTCTTCTAGTTGTACTGTAGCTACAAAAGCTTGGTTCCTACACTTGTTCTTCCTCTTCTTGGTCTTGTTCAAAATCGGACCCTTCTTCTTGAATCAACTTCGTTGGCTCTTTTTGAGGTGGCTACACTTGCTACTCTAGCTCCCCAAGCCCTAGCAACGTGAGCTTCTATGAGTTTCAGTCAACTGAGATTAGATGGGCTCGTTGCTCCTCTAATCCAAGCTAGTGCTAGGCTTAGGTGCCTTGGCTTGAAGTCCATGTTGCAATGCCCTCCTTGCCGATTCTAGGTTTCTTTTTACTTCTTCTAGTGTTTCTTCTCCACCTAACTGCATGACATTCAATACTGTTCTAAAAAGTGTACATTGTTGCTCTAGTATTTCTATCTCAATAGTTGTGCCCTTGCTTTTTGCCAAGAGGCATTCACTCTCAAAATGGGCTTGCCTATAAGCTAAGTCTTTAACTCTGTCTTCATTCTTGGTTGCCCACTCCTCTGCTTTCTCTTTCATCTACTCTAGCCCTTGATTTTAGTACAAAGCTCGGGTGGTGATCACCTGCTCCTATTCTCGCCACAATGTATGCATTTGTTGTTGCTCCTAATTTTTGCATTCTACTTGTTCCCTTATTATGGCTTGCTCATGGAGAGCTACTTGAAATTGATTGTGTAGCTCTGCCAGCTTCTTCATGGTCTTCTCACCTCTTGGATCTTCAACTCCTTTATTTCCAGCTCTAGACACCCGTTTTCCCTGGAGTTGAAGATGCACATGTTCTCTAGGGAAATGCAATTCTCTCTTTCTTCATCTCATATAATTCCTTTAGGCTCTCTTCTCCTTCCCTTGCCTTTAAGGCCTCTTTTAATGCAATCATTTCCCAATTAATGATGGTCATCACTCTCATTTTTTCCTCCATGTAGGTTGCAAAGGCAATCTTCTCCTCTTCTAGATTTGCAAGCATAGCCTTTTTCTCCTCTATCATATTGTCGAGTTGGCCTTGAAGCTCTTTTACCAATTTGTCATGATCTTTAGTATTGCGCATGGCTGAAGGCACCAAAGTAGTTGATACTTCTAAGCAAGTTACCTTTAGCCCTTAGCATGATTCTACATTAGTTGTTGCTTCCCTCTTCGTTCTTGCAGGGGGTCTCCTTCACTAGGTGCACACGCAATTTCTTGCACTTTTCTTACTAAGTACTATACCAAGGCCCCATGATGTTTCTTTCATTGACCATCCCTTCAGTAGTTTCTTGTGTAGGGGTGATTGTAGGGGTGGCCATGGCTGGTGAGGTTGGGTGTAGAGGGGCTTTACCCTTACCTTCCACCACTAATCTTTGTGGGAGCTCACGCTTGATTGATAAGACCCATGGAGTGCTTATTGTTTAAGCATTTCAAGCCAACTGCAATGGCTACCTCTCACATAGCCATACACGCTCTCACACCTATGAGTGTAGTGACCTTACCTCCATGCCAATCAAGTTGCCTCCTCCCTCAAGCACTCTGGTAGCTCTACATTCCAAGTGCAAGCTTTCAACCAAACTCAATCCTCAAGATCCAAGCTCCATACTCCATTTCCATGCGTGGGAGATAAGAAAAGAGAAGAGAAGAAGAAGAAGAGAAGAGAAGATGGAGAGCTTCTCCAACACGGTCCCTCACCTTCACACTCACACTCCCTCTCTTAAGCACAAGCGTAAGTAAGCAAGAATAAGAACAAGAAGAAGAGAAGAGGAGAGCTAGTTTTGCCACACATAAGAATGAGCTTCTCTATTCACTTTTTGGCTTTTATACATGGCCTAATCCCTTTTGGGCACCCACTCTTCTTTTACATGACCAACCATTTTAGCCTAGGTCCTCCTTTCCTATTCCCTTCTATTTACATTATGGCTTCACCCATGCCCCATCTACTCTTTACAAATTGCATAGGAGGGAGCTTGGTTCTCTTTTACAAAGAGTTAGGGGCCCTCTTGCTTTTTAAAGTGAGCCTCTTCCATTTTTGCACTCGACTTGGATTTTTAAGGTGTCTTTACGCTTTTGGCCCTTTTTCCTCTTGATTCTGCTATTCGGTTTCCTTTTTTTACTTTTCCCTACATTTTAAATTTTCTTTTGCTTCCTTCTTTTTATTTTTTTCCCTATTGCACTAGGTTTAAGTTACCCCCCTCCTAGTCAAGTGCCAGTCCCATGGCACTTGTGGCTTTGTTGATGAGGGCTTGGGTGGTTAAAGGGTTTTCATGGATGTCGATTATGGGGCCTTGTGGGGATTGGACATGGAGAAGAAGTATATCAAAGTGGTTGAGGTTGTGGAGACCAAAAGTGGATTGAGTGGGTGAGAAGGCCTTCGAGGTCGATGGATAGTCATGGTTAGTTGAATTCACCTAAAGAGGGAAAGAAGGTGCACTGCCTAGGGGGTGTGTCTAACTTGCTATGTAGTTCATCATGTCCTTTCCAATTGAATTGGGAGTTGGGTCAAGCCTGGGGTTTTGTCCCACACTTGAGGACCCAATTCGTGTTGTAAAGGGGAGGTGCGGTGGGTGTATCTTAGGGAGACAACTTTGACCATAGGTGAGTGTGACCTGCCCTAGATGAGCCCTATGTGTGGAGTGGGGGAATAAAAGGGCTAGGGGGTTAAGCACAAAGCTAGCTAACTGAGGCCACAAAATGCACCTAAGTTGAGAACCCCTAGGTGCAATGGTCGTGGTGCTCAAATATTATAGTAGACTTCTTTCATTCTTTCCCTTTTGCTTCATTTTCTCTTTTCTTTTTTCTTTTCTTTTCTCTTTTTTTTTTCTTTTTCGTTCGTTTCTTCTTCTTTTTGGTACAAGTAGGAGGATACAAGCTAGATATCATCCTCATGCTGTTTAGGAGCTTCACGTGGAGACCAAAGGGATTTGCTAAGGAATGCACAGGTTAGCATGTAGCCCTTCTACTTAATCCTTACATTGAGTAGGGTAGTAGAGAGAAAAGGATGGTTACATTTCCAAAACCTATTATCACTCATATCTTCTAAGAGACTCATGCAAAATGCTGGCAAGAGAGGGGCCCTTAACATTAGGTGGGTCATTGCACAATTGTCTATCCCTACATTGATGTCAAAATAGAGCAGTAGCAAGCGCTCTTCTTGTGGTACTGGCTTATGTTTTAATAGGAGTCGCAAGAGATGGAGATACTTATAGGTGGTAAGGAAGGTGGGGTCAAGGCACTCTCTAAACTCATCTAGGAAGTGGGTGATGGAAGGCCACAGGTCTTGAGCTCCAAAAACAAGGCACTCTTCAGGGGGTTGGAGGCATTGACATTATAAATCAAAGGGAAGTCATACTTGCCATACTTTCCTCAGTCAAAATCCACACTGTGGTGCATTAGGTAAGCCATGTAGGTGGGGTCATCCCTTTCATATGATAGTGTGTTGCAAAAAGCCATCCATGCCTCAAAAGTTTTGTCTCACACTCTTTGGCACCACTTAGGTTGGCTTCATAGACTCTGACCTTTCTAGGCTCTTTAGTGATTTTATTTTCTGAGTACCTTGCAAGCTCTCTTCTCCATAATGTGGGTTTTCTTGCCCTCTCATCTAGCCACCACTTGTCCAGCCTCGTTGCAAGACCTAGATGGCTCCTTCAACTAGTAGAGGGGATATTAATTAATTTAGAGTAGCAAGGTAGAAGAAGTTAAATTCAAATGGTGTGCCCCCCTTCTCCCATTGCTCCCAATGGTTTAATTACAGTTCCTAATTGATTCGCAGTTGTTCCTCAATTTTTGGCATCAAGCGAGCATATCATATGGCCTGATATTAAATTTCCTCCTCATGAAGTCAGCTAACTCTCTACGTTTTCTTTTGGTCTTGATGATGCTTTCTGTGGTGGTGGCTGGATTCTCTTCTTGGCCTTCTGCTTCTGTTGATGGAGGCAGGGATGGGTCCTATTTAATAAGCTGATTTTTGAGGTCGTCCAACGGCCTCCAACTCCCAACTGCTTTAAGTCTTCTCTGGAGAGCCCTACTACTTGTAGTAGCAAAATCTACTTTTGTTGCTCTAGGCTTGGGCTTGAGCTGGTTCTGGGGATGTGTTCTTGGAGCTCATACTTTATGGCTCTTCATGTGATTTCTAGCTTATTTTTTAGGGCTTCTATGTTGTCCTCATCTCCTGCATGAGTCGCATGAAGCACCATGTTTAGGAAGGCCTATTGTTGGATTTCTAGCCCCACCTCTATTGCCTCGACCCTTGCCTCTGCCATGATCCTTCCACTTTCTACTACTGTGAGGCATTTTGCTAGGTCTCTGACCCTTCCAATATTTTTATCTTTCTAGGATTTGGCCTTCTCCTCCATCTTTCCTTGATTGTTGCCTAGCTCTCTTGATAGCATTGCTATTACTTGTTTTTGTTCTTTCCAGGTCTCAAGCATTTTTTCTTTGTCTTGTTTATGGTGGGCCTACTCTTTTTGTAGTCTTTCCTACTCTTGGAGAGTCTCAAGCAGCCGGTTCTCCACCTCTAGAAAATTTTGGTTGACTCATTATCCTTTCGCGCCTTAGCCTCATGCAACTCCTTGAGCAGTAGTTCTTTTTGGCTTTTCTCTTTGTGGTATTGTGCATGGGCTTGAGTCTTTACTTTTTTTAGCTCCTCTATGAGCTCATCCGCAGTTGTCTTCAGTTGCTCAAGGATCTCTACCATGTCCTTTTGTCCCTGTATGAGGCTGGAGAAATCTATTTCCAAGCTCGTTTTGTCCTCTGCCTTCTCTAATGAGAGCTTATTGGCGTGCCCTAACTGGAGTTCATTTGTGCCCTCTTCTTCTTTTCTCAGCTCTATCTCCTTCCTTGCTTCTAATTCTCTCTTCAAGTAATTAAGATGCCTCTCATATAGAGTTACCTATTTAGTCATTTTGAGCTCATAGGAAGCAAATGCCTCGTTTTTTATCTCCAGCTTTGTTATGGCAGCCTTTCTTTCCTCTTGCATCTTCTCCAGATATCCTTGGAGCTCCTATATATATTCATCATATCAAGCTGCTGGTGGTAAGGCTAGCGGCATGGACATTGTTGATGTGTCCACCTTGGGTTTCTTGGGGTCCTTCCTTGACTCTGTGCCCCCTACAACTGGCGTCTTTGTCCCTAGCATAGGATCTCCACCACTGGGCACTAGGTCTAGCTGCTTTGAGCTCAGCAAGTACTGCACCCATGCCACCATGTTTCTTTGGTCCACTTGGACTCGTGAGGTCTCTTGAGTGGTGATAGGTTTGATAGTCACTCAAGGTTGGAGGTAGTGGGTGCAGTAGGTCCTAGCCCAACATGATTGACCCTTCTCTTCCATAGTGGTGCTTGATCCTAGTTCCTCTCCTGGGCTCCTCTTTGATGGCTCGCAAGGGGTGGGAGGCCTCCTCAATTGACAGCCTCATGGCTAATGCCAACTACTCATCATCTTCTTTTTTCAACCTCTCCTCCTCCTCTAGGTGCTTCCTCTTTCTTTTCTCCTCTGCTTTTTGTGATTCTTCTTCAATCCTTTTTAGCTACTTGTTCTCTTCCTCTTACTTCTTCGACTCTTCTAGTTGCTTCCACTTCTTGCAGCTTTCTTGGATTTTTCTCTCTGCGCCCTTGTTGCTTCCTTGTCTCAAAGGTTTTTTGTGGAGAAGGAGATTGGGGTCTAGACCTAGAGTGGTGAATGGTCTAGTGATTCATGACCTGGAAAGTGCTATGGAGTCTCTTCCACTATGTCAAGCTTTTCTAGGTCTCCAATGGACTCCTAAATGATAGCGGCTAGCACACCTCCAAATCCTATGCTAGAGGCCTTGCTCGATGGTTTCTTCCATGCTTTTCCTACTGTGGAAGCTGAGGAATTCCCACCTGCTGGTCTTGCATTTGTGGGTAGTGCCTTTACTGATGCATCAATGGTTTTTGGCACATAGCCATTCCAATTCAACTCATCTAAGGACCTGGCTACACGGCTCTCCAGAAATGGCACTCCAATCCTGCTCATTAAGGCACTATACCTTTGACTGGAGAAGAGATCATGGATTTTCTTCACCTACAACCTAATCTCAGGGTCTAGGATGTCGACTAGGCTAACTCCATTGTTGGTGTGGAGTAGGCCTTGTCCATTCCTAGCATGCTGTAGATATCCTTTTTAGGCCATCTCTCAATTTTGTTAACCAGGCCCAGTGCTCTCTCCCCTAGCTCACGACTCAATTCAACTTTGACCTTGTGGGTTTCTTCTCCTTGCCTCATTGTTATAGTGCCACAGTTCTTGTTAGCATCAAAGGTTCGTAGGAATTCCACGCACTTGCTATAATCCACAGCTTGTCCAATCTTCTCTACATACTTGCGCAAGTTGCATTGGCGCTTCATAGCCTATTATTCCATGACCATGTCTTTCAAGTTCATGATGTTCTTTAACTTGGACTAGTTGAAGGCCCTTATTTCATCCATTAGGCCATACTTCTCCTGCTCTTCTTTCGTGAATAAAATCTTGATGCATTTATCTTGACCTACCATGTCAGATTCCTATTATGACATCACAGCTCATCATTAGTTTTCTTGAGACAACTCTTTGTGACAAGTTTAGTAGATAATGAATGTGAGCCATGAAAGGGCGAAATGCTTAAGTCTAGAATGAAAACCTTTGCTTTAAGCAGTCCACACATTTTAACCAATTTTCCTGATGTTTTTCCTTGATCATAAGTTGACCTTCATCTATCTTTTTAGCTTTTAAAATTCGATTGAGATTTTAAGACATGTCCTCTTTTCCACTTTACTTCCTCCCCTGGAAAATGATATGAATCCTTCCTAGGATTGGATGATGAAGGGTTAAGGGCATTAAGCACATGCTACGGTGCTTCACTTTTGTGTGAGCCAACCATAGAAGTGTGGGTTATATTCCAAGTGAGCATGTCGGTCCATGTCGTGAGGTTGAATTCTTACATGGATAATGTAGGTCAGGACACTAGTTATAAAAAGTCACCAGAGTTGATCTTATTGGTGATGTATAGCTCTTCCTCGGTAAGGACTCAATTGAAATAGGGGTGGGCCATGCCATGATCTTCTATGGGTTGATTGTGAGTAATGGCCAATATTCTAAAGGAGGTAGGAGCTACATAAGTGGGGTCATACTCAGAGGTTTTGATGGCATGTCTCTGCTCGACATTGGCCATAATTGGACAGCCCTCTTGTTCCCATTGGAGATAGAGAGCATGCCATCTATGTAGAAAGAAAGAGTCACTGAGGGCTAGTTTTTCAAGTTCTTCAAGCTCTTGACTTGTGTGGCAAAGACTTTGCTCTTGCTATAAGAGGTGATTAGTCTTTGTTTATGAGCTTTCTTGCAAGAAATCTCACTATTGGCGATCAATTCCTCGGCTACAATGGGGACTTTAATGAAGATGAATTCAGATTCATCCCAGGTGCATGGTAGTGTGTGTACATCAATTGCCAAAGTCTCTTCTAGGAGACCTAAGTCCACCAAATGCTCATAGCTTTTAGCAAGCATAGTGAAGGTGGCATCCAAATGTCTAATGCAAGTGACCAAGTCATCCCATATTTTATTAGCTAAATATGAGGCTAAAGTGAGAATAGATCGATGCTTATAAGTCTAAGGCCTGTGGGAGGTTGGGGTTTGTGATAACTTAGCAATTGATACCTGTGCACGCATTGGTTAGTAGAGCACTCATCAGTAGCTTGTATGAGGGGATTGTATTGGGGCTTTGAGGTTGCACTGCTTCCTACTTGTGGAATAGTAGGGACACTTGGAGTGTCAAGTTACATCAGTTTAGGGGTAGCAAGCTATGGTTTTGGTTGATAGATGGCTTTTAGTTCATGCAGATTCTTAGTTCTAGGTGGCTTAGAAGGTTTTGGAGATGGTGGGCTAGGAGTTTGCGGCTAAGGAGCATGCATGCCACTCAAGATCTTAGGCAACCAAATCTAGTTTTTGCCTTCATAATAGCATTGAGCATGCAACACGGCTTTAGACACCCATCATAGCTTGGCCGTTTGTTTGGTTCTATATCGTTGACTTTATGGCATAGACTTACAACCTGATGTTTCAGGATTATGGGTCCATGCAAGTTGACTTTTAGGTGTCCATGATTGTTGTTTGGGCACCGATTTGAGCTCTGGCTCAATGGTTTGGACCATGTCTTTATTGGGTTGTTGCGGTTGTTTTGTTCTAGTGGGGTGAGACGAGTCATGAGTCCCCTCCTTAGACTTTGCACTAGGCTCCCCCACTAGTGGCTCTGTAGGGCTTAGGTGCAGCTCTAATGCCCTTGTTGAAAGTCATCACTATGCGCACTCTACCAATAGTTAGATGGATGCATTGTGAGTCGTAGTCAACATTGCAATGGGATTTCCTCTTGAATGTGTGACCTAGCAACAATTCCCTACCAGTAGAATTAGTGTTAGGTAGCACATAGAAGATCATGGGCAGGCTTTCAGTCTTGATAGAGATCACTACTTTGCACTTTCCCAATAGTAGGTAGGGCTGCCCTCCGAATGGGTTGAGCTTAGCATTCGTGGGCTGCAATTGGGGCTGACCAATGAGGGTCCAATGCTCATGGATAAGGATGTTGAAGTCAATTCCCTCATTGATAAGTGCATCAAAAGCATGTGTTTTTTGAGCAGTGATTGTTATTTGCAAGTAAGCAAGTGCCACTGCTTCCTTGTCCATGTCCTTGATCCCTGTGATAGTGGCTACTCTCACATTGATAAGTGGTTGTAGCATTGGTGGCTCATGCAATGGGTGGGTTGAAGGGTAGTACTTCTTGAGGTGGCCACCATTGAAGAAGCTTATGCCCTCGCCCTTTAAGGTCTCAAACTTGAAATTGCTAGTTCGACTAATGTTGTGGACCTTGAAGGGGCCTAATCCTTTGAATTTCATTTTCTACACTCTTCGTAGAGTATAGTAACACAAGGTCGCCTTGCTTGAATTCATAGTGTTTGACATGCTTGTCAAACCAACTCTTACATTATGCTTTTTCACATATTAGAGCAGCATAAATAGCTAAGAGTTGGATCTTAGAAACAAGTTCTAGCTCTCTACTAGGCGTTTCGCCTATGCCTTCTTTCCATCCCATCTCTCTTGTACTACTACTCTCAAGCTTGGGTTGAAAAACTCTATTGGCATGATTACTTATCCCATAGGTCAGCTTGAAGGGTGTTTGCCCCATTACCATCTTGTGGCTGTCCTATAGGCCCATAGGGTTGCCATGAGCTTGTTATCCTAGTCATTGCGTGAGGCAGAGACCACTTTATTTAGGACATTCACTAGCATTTTGTTCGTGGATTTTTCCTAACCGTTGGCTTTAGGGTAGTAAGGTGATGATTTCCTATTGATGATCAGGAATATGGATAGCAAATGAGCAATCAAATTATTATATGAAGTGCATGCCTTGGTCGCTAACTAGCTCAATGGGGGACAACTGAATCATGAGATCACCTACTCTCAAAGGAAGCTAGCTATAGTTGGAGACCCAAGAGGAACACCAAGGACAAAGGGTTTCTACTGCAAGAAAATCTATCTTGTAACATAAACAAGCTTTTATTTCATTCTTTTGATGACCAAAACAAAGAAAACAACAATTCTTCATGCAACATCATAGTAGATATCTCCCACGGATTTGATAGAATCAACCATAATCTTCAACATCTTCACAGAATCCTTCAATAGAAAAATGAACATAAAAGAATACACCATCTTTGAATGGAAATCAATCACATATTATTCATCTTCAATGTCTTCATAGTTCTCTCTCTCAATCTCTCATATACAGTTACACTGTTTTGATAAAATTGACTATCTTTGGCTCCCTCTCTCTCTCTCTCTCTCAATAATACATCATCTCCTCACTACAATACTCTCATAATAACTCTCAATAGTCCTTATTAGGTCATGGATGCACCTCCCAAGAGGTATGTCTGATATGAAAAGGCACTAAAGCCACTACAGTGTCTTTTCACAGCTCACTACTATCACTATCACTTCAGTCTTCTCTTCAATCTTCAGCAGCTGCTTCTTCCATTTGTTTTAGCTCTTTTGAACTTAGATTCATCCTTTCCAAAAGTTAGAAAACTTTTCCAAAGTCACACATACATTCTACAAAACACTTACAGAAGGTCTACAGAACTGTACAGTTACAATACCAGAGCAGCTACAGTACAGTTACAGAGTAGATACAGAGCAGAGACATAGGCTCTATAGAAGGTCTACAGCGGGTTATCAGAACCTCATAACTCATACTAAAACCATTCCAAACTATCAAAAACTATTCGATAAACTTCCAAAAGATCTCAACCTTCATTAATCATCAATCGATGCTTCATACAGAAGAAAAACAGAACAAAACAGAAGCTATATAGAAGGTATATAGAACCAATCAACAGAACCTATCAAAACATTACAGAGCTTCATATCTCTACTGAAAATCATCATGAACTTCCAAAACATAATCAATATCATCCAAAACACTCTCAAACACTTCCATTAATAACCATACATCACTCTAAATCCATCAAAAATCAATCATTCAGACCTTGAAAACAACAAAAATTAGTCAAAAATTCAGTCTTTTTCCACTCTCAACATATCCCCACACTTAAAAAGGAAGCGTCCTCGCGACCTAAGGAAACGAAGAATATAAGTTCATTGAAGAGATCAATTTTAACTTCCGTAGGATCTTCAATAATCTCGCCAAACCACGACCCCAACTTATCACCTGTATCTGATAGAAAATACTACTAAAGGAAAACTGCATTATTCATTAACTCATCTAATAATCATTTAAAAGCCATAACAAATTTGTAAAGGATATAAGAGGTTTTTCTTTAGCTTTCCATCATATGCTTTCCATCCACCATCAATAGTTTGAAAAGAGCTCTCAAACAAATTATTCAACCAGCACGAACTCATCACATACAATTATTACAACACACACAAACACGAACACAACCATTTGAATGACACCTCCAAAAAGAGAGATATATATATCATTAAGAATCATCCAAAATACATTGCAAAGGCATCAATGAAGGTGATCCCTTTTGAAGGCTTGGTGGTTTCGAAAACGATCCATGGAAAAGGACTCATCTACAAATGTCTTTGGAGGATTTTGAAAGAACTGCAGGCAGCACATCCTTTCTAGCAAAACAAGGTATCTGCTAGGTAGACATAGGGCATGAAAATACAAGACATCCAATTGTTGGGAATCAATATTCATATTGACATTCATACAAAGCTTTGGAATGGCCTTTTGATCATTAATGGGAATGCCTATGCATGTATGCTAGATATCAAGCAAAATGAGCTGTCAATCTCACTAAAGGATCTAGAGATTGTGAATATTGGTGAGCAAAATGAAGGTAATTCTGGTATGCTTGACTGACGGTAGTCCAATGCCTTGGAATTATTGGCCAGTTTATCTGGGGTCCTGTAAGAGAATCAGTCGAGCTCCATCCTCTTCTTCTCGGAATCTACTGATCAAATCCTTCGTATTCACTAACCAACTGAGGGGGTTGAGAAATAGAAGTGGCAGGAGATAGAAGTGGAATAAGTAAAAGAGGATGAAGAGATGGGTAGGCAAAATCATAAAAGGAGGAATAAGATAAAGAAGGAGTGGCTGAAAATTTAAGTGAATCAGTTAGGAAAGGTGTTAATTGATAAACAGGAAAAGTAGAAGGTATATGGATAGATGGAGAAGGGCAAGGTGGAGAAGGGGAAAATACTCTATCTTCGATAAAAGAACAATAGGTAAATATGGGAATTTGAGAAAAACATTGAGGTTGGAAAAGAAGAGGTAAGATTGTTGCTGAATTGGTTTGATAAAGGGAAATAAAGTTATCATAGCAATGAGCCATTTGTTGGTAGTATAATAGGCTAGGAACAGAGGGACCTAAGACAGATCTTCTCTGATAGGCATAAAAAAAGGTTGAATCAAATGGATGGTTTTTGGAAAGATGAGCTAGGAAATCCACCCTCAATTGGTTAGTGCTCTGCACATAGGTAGAAGCTGTATTCTAACGTTGATTTAGGACCATAGAATCAATCATTGAGTGCCATGAATTGTCAAGGCAAGTAGCCACTTTTGAGGAGTAACACTAGAACATGTCATCTATCCGCAACTCTAAATAGTTGACATACCTAACAGCTTGCAAAACCATGTCCCCCACATACCAGTCCAAATCTACATCATATGAAATCAACATATCACCTCGTAGATACATGTAAGATAGCAACATGGTATCCGTCGTCACAGAATCTTCAAACACCATACGGACCACTTCTGTCAGCAACTCAAGGGACCAAGCCCCACTCCAACCATCCTTTGGAAGAGGAAGATCAATCATTGAAAGCTTCATATAGAAGGCCAACTTCTGCAACGGATAGTGGACAAAGAAAGAATGGTCCGGAGGAACATACTCCTGAAAGTGCTCAAAGATAGACCATAACAAATCCATCCTGGACTGCAATCTTTCCACTTTATCTTGAAACAATGGACACAAGGTGGCCTGTCTCTGGAGAACTGCCAAGTCCTGCTTAGAGAGAGAAGGAATAATAGGCTTGGAGGAAGCGGACTGTGCCAGTTGGTCTTGCAACTGCTTAATCTGGGAAGCTTATGATTCCGTTGTGTTATGAATAGTCTATAAGGCTGATAGTTTTGCATCTAAAAGAGTCTGAAACTCTTGAGCTTCTTTGGACATCCTCTCTCTGAGACTTTAGTGACCTCTGACTGAACTTCTGTTAATTGAATCTTCAAAGAAGATATCTCTTCTCTCTGGGTCTCAATCATTTGGGTTTGTTGCTCCATCTGCTTAAACAGATCTGCAAGTGTGTCTTCAGCAAAGACTAACTCTAAGGTTGCCTTATGCAACTGGTCTTTGGACTGCATCAGTTCTTCATAGAAAGAAACATACAGCTATTGAACACAAGCTGTCACTGAAAGTTCAATCGAACTCTAGATGTCTTTACAAAGGAATGGAATAGCATCTCCCGATACTAAATTGTTCAGGGAAGGGACTGATATTTCCAAAGAACCCTCTCTATGTGTCCTGAACAAATTGTTACATGTGAGGTAAGCAGGGAGGTCACTGCCAGAAGTAGCAGGAATTGTGACTGAAGGAATGACTGAGGGAGTTTTATCTGCCACACGCTTCAAGTGCTTCCGCTAAATGACCAATGGAAGAGGGGAATCAAGATCCTTTATGTCAATAGGTTTTGACTCTTCTGGAGGTGGAGGGGGAGGAGAGGAGGAGGAGAAGGGAAGGAAGGAGGCCCGGTGTGCAGAAATGGAGAGAAGAAGAAGGAGAAGGGAAGAAGGAGACGGGTGGAAACGACAAGCAGGTACGTTTTTCTTTTTTCTTTTTTTCTTTGTTTTTTTTCTTCTCTTTTTCTTTTTCTCTTTTGTTTTTTCTCTTTGTTTTTTTTCTTTTGTTTTTCCTTCTTTTTTTCCTTTTTGTTTTTCTCTCTTGTTTTTTTTGTTTTTTTGTTGAATTTTGATTATTTATTTATTATTATTATTATTTTAATAAATTTGATGTCTTAAAAAAAGTAGCGCACCCCTGTCTCGCGCGCATGCGCGGGCGGCGTAAAAAAATTTGCAATTATGGGATCAAACGGAGGAGGGACGGCAATGTCGAACCACAGATGCCACGGGGATGTCCCTAGGCGTGTAAACCCAGAAACAGGTGCGTTCACGCGCGATACGAGAAACACGGTCACACGGAAAAAATGAAGAAAAATTAGTAAAATCCAAACCGATCGTCGGATCGAAAAACCATAAGAAGGAAAAATGTGTCGGGAGACGAGGGGAAGATGATCAAAAAATGTGACATGGGTTCTGGGGCAAAATCATGGTGTTCACATGGAAAAAACACTAAAAACAGGCCCGAAAACACTTACGGGTATTAATATCGAAAAATCCGCGCATCGAAACGAAGTGTGAAAAGAAGGAAAATTGTGCATAACAATGTGTCCAACAACCCTATCATGACGAAACACAGTTCCGATTGAGATAGGATGCGTTCACATGGGAAAAACCCCAAAAAGGGACCAGAAAATGGACTCGAAAATTAATACGGAAAAAACCATGCATCGGAATAGAGAACGGTAAAAAGGAAAAATTTCTGGTAGAAAGGGATTCACAGGGCTAGAGCATCAAAACTTAGTTGGAAGGGAATTAGGAGGGGTTCATATGGGAAAAACGCAAAAAACACATCTGGAAACACTCGAAAAAATTAATAACTAAAAATTCGACAGTCAGAAGAGGGGGGAGGAAAAAGAAAAAAGTGCGGAAAAGGCTGAAGGATACGGCTATCAAATTAAACTAGAATTCCAGTGGAAATAGGGCAGGGTCACATGAAAAAATGTGAAAAATAAGCATGAAAGGGTCCAAAAACCCGCAAAAATTAATAACGGATCAACCGTGCATCAGAATGACAAGGAGTAAAAAGGAAAAATGTCAGGAGGAATGGGTAGGACAGGGCTGGTACATTAGATCAGGGTTCCGAAGCAATAAAGATGCGTTCACATGGAAATTGCTTCAAAAAATTAATAACTTTAGAACCGTCTGTCGGAACAGGGGTTGGTAAAAAGGAAAAATAGGTAGTTTGAAGGGACGAATACGGCTATAAGGTTGGATGTGATTCTCAGTGAACGTAGGGTGCGTTCACATGGAAAAATCACAAAACAAATAATAAAGGCAAACGGTCAAGGAACAACCTCGGGGACAGGGTGAAATAGAACAAAAGAGTGGGGAAGGGACCCCATCAGGATAAAACGAAGTCATGGCATAGATGCATGATCATAGCAGGGTATATGCATGCAGGTATGCATCATAGATGCACAGGGACACGTCCCCACACTTAAAACCTTAGCAGGAAGGGTAAATCAAACAACAAGGACCTAGTACCACACATCAGACCAACCATGAATGTCCCCACACTTAAGACATGTCCATCACTGAAAAACAGAAGGTGTAGGGTTAGAAAAACTTGGCCCCTATTGCCGAGGAGGAATGTCGACTATCGAGATTGCGTCTTGTATCGTTGTCGGCTGCAGGAGGTAACAAGATGTCTTCACAGCTCACGTCCTTCGTCCTTCATGGCAGGGACCATGCAACAGCACCCAGGGAGGTAGCGGGTTAAAGGAATCATAGGAAATTCGTCGATGACGAGGGATATTGCACTCAACTCACGATCACTCAAATGGATTGAAAGAGCAGTCACTCGCCCCATTACTAACGTCACTCAAAGAAAATAATGATGAAAACCCAGACTCACACCCGGTTTAGGAATCGACAAGGGGGTGGTGTAGAAAGAGTATGCCAGGGTGCACAATTGATGGTGCATCAGTGCATCCAACCCATCTGGCATAGGTGCAAATAGAAAGGCCAAGGAGCCTTGTAGTGCAGTGTACAAAACAAAGTGACGTGTCATGTGTGCTAATAACAGAGACCCATCTCGTGGGTGCATACGGAAACGGGAATGTACCTGACTCCAATTGTCGTAACGTCCCTCAATCCTTACCTCTCGATAATTGATTGAAGAAACACCAGTCACACTCAGCCCACCCTCTGTCTCACGCTCTGTTGAAACAAAGGGCAGCCCATTCCTGAGACCCATTGATGTAATCCTCACTGTCACTTGTGCAGAGGTTATATGCCTTGTGTGCATTGATGGTGCAACTGTGCATCCTACCCTGTGCCGACATACAATGCAAGAAGAAAGGCGTGCATTGTGCAGATGTTGTATGCCTTGTGTGCATTGATGGTGCAACTATAATCTCCACTGTCACTTGTGCAGAGGTTGTATGCCTTGTGCGCATTGATGGTGCAACTGTGCATCCCGCCCTGTGCCAGCATATAGTGCAAGAAGAAAGGCGTGCATTGTGTATTGAGAGGCCCATCCTGTGTATGCAACACTCCATTCACACATCTCACCTCTCATTTGATTTGAAGGGAAAAACTGGTCACTCAGCCTATCCTCTGTCTCATGCTGTGTTGAAAGATACAGAGGGCAGCCTATTCTCACGTCCCCATCCCGTTAGGATGAAAGCTCGCATCACTCAAAGGGTTGGTGATGAAGATCATGTCAGCTATTGTTCTCATCAGGACCTTGAAGACAAGGCGTACCCAGGGAGGCAGCCTACAAATCTCATACTTCAATGATGTGTAAGAAGAGTCGTCTGTGAAGGACAGACGGACTGATATTGCAGAGACAGCACACCAAGGGAGGTGGCTTCAAATTACTTGCTGGAAAGATTCTACTGGTGAGTCAGCTATCCTGAATTGCGGGGTGTTACCACCTTTTCCACAGTCAGCTTCTCGCCCAAGGGTGTTTCCACCTTTTCTTGGAACGAGGCCTGTCATGACAGGGAATTTCTTCCTTTTCTCCGATAACAGTTTCGGTTGTTTTGTTTTGTTTTTTTTCTTTTTCTTTTTTTTTTGTTAAGAAAGAGAATGGTAGACATATAATATGCCAGGACCAGCCTCGCCACCATTGTTGGATCAGACGAGAAGAGAACAAGGTCGGGTTGAGATGTTTCTACGAGGGGTTAGCAGAATGAGACTGCCTCATGAGGAGAATCATAAGGGCTAATAGAAGCACGACGAGAAGGACAGTGTGCCACCCAAAAGGAAAAGGGTAGATCGACTGTGATTATCAAGATCCCCAGGGAGGGAAGTACATCTTCAGGCGATAGCCATTGATCAGGAAGGGATTATCAGAGGCATCAACGGTCTGCACCTGAACAGAGCCGTTAGGATTGATAGCAAGTACCTTGTACGAGCCCATCCACCGTTGTTGAAGCTTGCCAAGAAACTTGCCAAATCTCAAATCATAGGCTAGGACAAGATCACCTTCTTTGAGCTCCTTATGCTTGATGAAACTATCATGATAGGCCTTGCGTCGCGCGTGATTAGTTTCCATACACTGTAGGGCCATCCGTCGTATCTCATCCAAGCATTCCAAGTGCAAGAGACGGCATTGAAGTGGCTCATCATCTCCCAAGTGTTCTTTAACTGCCACTCGCAAAGAGGGCAATTCCAGCTCAACAAGCAAGATGGCTTCTGTACCATACACTAGCTGGAAAGGGGTTTGTCCTATACCTGCCTTATGGGAGGTTCTGTACGCCCAGAGGGCCTCTGTAAGTCGATCGTCCTAGTCGTGACAATGTGTGGCAATCGTTCTTGTCAGAATCGAGCAGAGAATGTGATTGGTGTTGAGATATCGAGCTCCACTCGTGATACGCCAGGGTGACCGTTGTGTATTTATGTCACCGACTTGTCAGTTGCAGATGCGGTTGGTACACCGCCCCTGAATAATAGCTACATGATAGCTATCCTTATCTACTCTAGTTCGTGGCTCAGTTAGTATGCCACCTTAGTTAGTTGAGTTTGGTTTGAGACCCATATATAGGGTTCGTCTATTTCTTTGTACTAGAGTTCTTTTTGGCTTACACAACTAAGAAGAGGAAAACTGTTTTCAGCCTCCACCCTTGTGTGTCTTCCCCCATTGTGCAAGCAAGAAAGCTTCAAGCGAGACTCCTTCCTTCTCTCCCACAATCTTGACATGGTATCAGAGCCTTGTTCGTGGTAAGGAGCTCAAGAAAGCAAGCCAAGCTCGCGGTGGTCTGGTAAGAGGAGCAGTGTTGCTTTCATTTTCTGTTTTGGGAGTAGATCTCTGCAGGTAGCACAGCCGAAAATTACAGGAGTGCATTGTCTCAGGTTGAGACGCCCTTCGCGGTGAAGCAAGAGGGCAGTATATGCTGCGGGTTAGAGCTTTAGCTCTTGGCGACCTTGTTTTTTTTATTTGAGGCCATTTCGGGGCCTGTTTTGGAGGCGGAAGTTTTCTGCACGCACTCAGGAAAAGGCTCAGTTTTATGCTGTTCAGCCACTGTTCTACAGGTCGGTGAAAAGTTACTGTAGAAATTGCATCGTATGCTTGTGCGCAGAGACATTGGGAGTTTCAGAATCATCCTTGGTTCCTGTTTATGCAAAATCGTCACTAGGAAGTGACTGTGTGGTCAAATACCACTTTCGCCAGTTTTGCAGATTTGCCCTTGTGAGGATGAAGCTAAGTTTTTGCAGTGACAGAATTTTTCGCAGTGTTCTGTAATGGCGTCTGATTCTCTTTCACAGATTGTAACCGAAAAGCTTGACAAGAACAACTTCCAGGCATGGAAGTTTAGAATGACGAATTTCCTTATGGGAAAAGGATATTGGGAATTTGTTGCAGGAAATGAAGAAGAACCAGTTCTTCCTGATGTTCCCAATCAACAACAAATGCAGGCATTCAAAGCATGGCATGAGAGAGCCAGGAAAGTTATGTATTGGCTGTCTATCAGCATTTCAGACTCTATGATTGTGCATATTCAGGATGCAAGTACACCAAAGGAGGCATGGGATACTTTGTCAAAAATGTATAGCACAAATACGCAAGCCAGGAAAATGCAGCTCAAGCAAGAGTTGCATAATGTGCAAAGAGAAAGTATGAGCATCAACGACTACCACATGAAGGTGAAGAAGATTGCAGATGCACTTGCTTCCATTGGGTCGCCAGTGGAAGATGATGATTTAGTTTCCGTGACCTTGAATGGTCTAGGAAAGGATTATGCACAGTTCCAAACATCCATTTCCGTCCGTGAAAGATTTCCTGATTTTGAGGAGTTGATTGCTCTTCTAATTTCTGAGGAGCAGAGAAATGGTGGTGCATCTTCTTCAGGAGGAACTTCAAAAGAAGCTGTCTTCTACTCAAATGCTGGAAGAGGTAGAGGTAGAGGTAGAGGAGGCCGATTTGGAGGCCGTGGCAGAAATCAGAATATGCAGCAAACTCAAGAAAACCAGTCCTATGGAGGAGGACGTGGTAACTCTAGAGGCAGGGGGAGCCAAAGAGGTCGTGGTGGATGGCAAAGAGGTCAAAATGCAAACAGTAATGTTGAATGCTACTACTGTGGTAAAATGGGTCATATGGCTAAAGACTGCTATAAAAAGCAGAATGACATCATGAATGGAAAACTGCAACAAGGGAATTATGCATCTTCTAACAGACAGGGTGATGACAGAAGTGAGCATTTGTTCATGGTGCAGCACATGAACAATTCTGTGACAAGTGCAGAAGAAAGCAATGATGTATGATATGTTGACTCAGGTGCATCAAACCACATGACAGGTCATGCAGAATGGATGGAGGATGCAAGGAAAATGAAAAAACCAGGATTTGTGGAGACTGGTGATGATACTGCACATCCTATTGTGCAGATTGGAAAAATTCATTTGTCTATGCAGGATGGGAAAAAGAAATACCTGTCCGATGTATTTCATGTTCCCAATATCACCAAGAATCTGGTTTCTGTTGGTCAAATGGTTGAGCAGGGCTTGCAGGTCAGATTTAATCCTCATGGATGCTTTGTTGAGGATATGAAAAATAAAGGTCGCTTGATAGCAAAAGGAAAGAAGAAGGGCAGAATGTTTACATTGGATGCAGATATGTCTGAATTGAGTGCAGCAATGTTTGCACATGGGACCGGTGTAGTTGCAGATATTGATATCTGGCATAAACGCATTGGTCATGTTAATGTACAGCGACTTAAATCAATGCAGGCCCAAAATATTGTTGCAGGATTGCCAAAATTCAAGGTTGCAGAAATGCATAAGGTATGTGAAGCCTGTCAGTTTGGAAAACAGGCAAGGAAACCATTTCCTAGACATGTTCAAGAGAGTGAGAAGCCATTGGAATTAATCCACTCTGATGTGTGGACTACTAAAGCTGCATCTCTTGGAGGCTGTCATTATTTTGTCACTTTTTTTTATGACTATAGCAGAAAAGTTTGGGTGTATTTTATGAAAAAGAAAAGTGAAGTTTTTGGGCATTTCAAAACCCTTAAAGCTATGGCTGAAAAAGAAACAGGTCTGCAAATAAAATGCCTAAGGTCAGATGGAGGGGGAGAGTACCTCTCAAATGAGTTTGCAAAGTTCTTGCAGGAGTATGGCATAAAGCAGCAATATTCATGCAGTTATACCCCACAACAAAATGGAATTGCAGAAAGGAAAAACAGGCATATTGGAGAGGTATCTCGTGCCATGCTCAATGAAAAAGACTTGCCAGATTTTTATTGGGCTGAAGCAGTTGCTACAACAGTCTACATAATGAACAGGACTCCCACTGCAGCAATACATGGAATGACTCCAGAAGAGAGATATACTGGTAGGAAACCAGATATTTCTCATTTGAAAATTTTTGGTTGTATTGCCTATGTACATGTGCCAGATGAGCTGAGATCCAAGTTGGATCCAAAAGCTGAGAAGTGCATCTTTATTGGTTACTCTCTGCAGCAAAAAGGGTATAGATGCTATAACCCTTCTACTCGTAAGTTTACAGTGAGCAGAGATGTTGTTTTTGATGAGATGAGTAGCTGGTATAAACCAGTAAATGTGATTGATGATGTAGATGCACAAAATGGTAATGCTGCACAGAATTCACAGCAGCAGTCACAAAATATTAGTGGACCTGGAGCGTCCTCTAGCAGTGGTTCACATTCTTCGCCATGGACAGGCAGATTGAGATCAGGAGAATCTTCTCAAAGCAATGCAGATAGTGGTATGCAGGTATCACGAAAAGGAAAAGAGAAGGTTGATCAGCCCATGTTTGATGTGAATGCAGGTCACTCTTATGTGGATGGTGAATCCAGTGGCTCAGAGCAGAGCATTGATGATGAGTTGGGTATTCCTTCTATTGTTACACCTAGAGTAAGGAAGACCAGGGATGTTTTGAGAGCACCTGGGAGTGAACCTACTTTGCGCAGGTCTACGAGAGCTAGGTATCCTGTGGATAGGCTGAAATATGATGGATTTACAGCCATTCACTATGCATATATGGTCAAAGTGATTCAGGAACCAGAACCCACTTCTTTTGAGCAAGCCATGGGAAAAGAAAAATGGGAGAAAGCCATGGATGAAGAAATGGATGCCTTGGAAGCAAATGCTACATGGGAATTGGTACCTTTGCCTAAAGGTAAAAATGCAATTGGCTGTAAGTGGGTTTATAAGGTGAAGCACAATGCAGATGGTTCTGTGAACAGATACAAGGAAAGATTAGTAGTCAAGGGGTATGCACAAACATATGGCATTGACTATGAAGAAACATTCAGTCCGGTTGCAAGGATGGCAACCGTAAGAGCAGTCATTGCTATGGCTGCATCAAAGGGATGGTCTTTACATCAGATGGATGTAAAGAATGCCTTCTTGCATGGTGATTTGCAAGAAGAGGTCTATATGGAGCAGCCACCAGGTTATGTGCATGCTGTTTATCCTGAGTTTGTTTGCAGGTTGAAGAAAGCCTTGTATGGCTTGAAGCAAGCACCTAGAGCATGGTCTGACAAGATAGGACAGTATCTTGTCACTATTGGCTTTCAGATTTCCAAGGCAGTTATCTCACTTTATGTGAGAAAAACAGAGAAAGGTATTATGCTACTTGTCATTTATGTTGATGATTTGATTATGACAGGTGACAGTGATGAAGATATCCTTCATGTGAAAATGCTATTGAAGCAGAAGTTTGAGATGAAGGATTTGGGAGAGCTGCGTTATTTCTTGGGCATTGAGGTGATCAGATCACCAAGTGGGATACAGCTCTTGCAGAGGCAGTATGGATTGGACATGCTGTCCAAATATGGGATGACAGGCTGTAAGCCTATTTCAGTTCCTTTGGAGCAGAATGTAAAACTGAGCACAGATACAGGTGAGCTTCTAGAAGACCCTACTATGTACAGACGCATAGTAGGAAGTTTGATTTATATGACTATTACCAGGCCAGATTTGAGCTATGTTGTTGGATTGGTAAGTCAGTTTATGCAGGCTCCAAGGAAACCACATTTGGATGCGGCTAGACGCATACTCAGGTATGTGAAGTCCACATTGCAGTATGGACTATTTTATGAGACTGGGGTTCAGATACAGTTGCATGGATACACTGATGCTGATTGGGCTGGTAGTATTTCTGATAGACGATCTACCAGTGGGTATGTGTTCTCTTTTGGGAGTGCTGCAGTCACTTGGAGCAGCAAGAAATAGCCTACAGTTGCCTTGTTGAGCACAGAGGCTGAGTACAGGGGTGCAGCAATGGCTGCATGTGAGGTAGATTGGTTGCACAAGCTACTTTATGATATGCATCAGTCTACAGATGGGCCAGTTGTCATTTATTGTGACAACATGAGTAGTATACACTTGGCAAATAACCCAGTCTATCATGCTAGAACAAAGCACATTGAGGTGCATTATCACTATGTGCGGGAGAGGGTTTTACTAGGTCTTATTGATCTAGTTTATGTCAGCACAGAGGATCAGGTAGCTGACATATTCACGAAGGCATTGGGCGCAAAGAAGCTGCGCAAGTTTAGAGACCTGCTTGGTGTGCAGGAATTGGGATTGAGCTCGAGGGGGAGTGTTGAGATATCGAGCTCCACTCGTGATACGCCAGGGTGACCGTTGTGTATTTATGTCACCGACTTGTCAGTTGCAGATGCGGTTGGTACACCGCCCCTGAATAATAGCTACATGATAGCTATCCTTATCTACTCTAGTTCGTGGCTCAGTTAGTATGCCACCTTAGTTAGTTGAGTTTGGTTTGAGACCCATACATAGGGTTCCTCTATTTCTTTGTACTAGAGTTCTTTTTGGCTTACACAACTAAGAAGAGGAAAATTGTTTTCAGCCTCCACCCTTGTGTGTCTTCCCCCATTGTGCAAGCAAGAAAGCTTCAAGCGAGACTCCTTCCTTCTCTCCCACAATCTTGACAATTGGTGACTTCAACTTGGCCATTGGCTCTGGGGTAATAAGGAGTGGACTTACGATGGCGGATCTTATACAGTTCTGTCAACTCCTCCATGATTTTGTTAAGGAAATGAGTACCTCTGTCACTTACCAGCTCAAGGGGACTGCCAAAACGAGTGATAATATTCTCGTATATGAACGGGGCTATACTATTACCATCGTCCCACTTCAGGGCTTTAGCTTCACACCACTTTGTGACATAATCCCTACATACTAGGATGTATCTATTCTTCTTCCGTCTAGTAGGTGGATCAATGGGACCCATGAAATCAATCCCCCACTTCTCGAACGGCTTTAGGGGAAGAATGGGTTGCAGTGGCATGGCACTTGTTTTGGTGGGTTTCCCCATTCGCTGACAAGCATCACATCTCTTATAGTAATCGTATGCATCCTTATGGAGGGTCGGCCACCAGTATCCTGCTAACCGAGCCTTCCTAGTTGTCGCTTCTCCTGCTAAGTGTCCACCACATGGTTCATCATGGCATGCTTTCAATAAAATGCCAATTTCACCCCCTGCAACACATCTTCACAGCACTTCATCTTTTCCTTTCTTGTACAGTGCACCATCTAGCAAGGTGTAAGGGGCTGATTCTAATAGAAGATTCTTCTTCTCACGGCTTGAGATGCCAGGAGGATACTGTTGAGTTACCAGGAGGTTGGCTATGTTTGCATACTAGGGAGTAACTGTTTCAACTAGAAACAAAGAAGCATCAGGAAGGTCTGGATCATCCTGTTCCTCTTCTTCTGTTTGAGGGATCTATGATAGATGATCGGCTAGGACATGGGAACGACCAGGCTTAGTGACTACTTCGAAGTCAAACTCTTGGAATAGGAGTAACCATCTCATCAGTCATCCTTTAACATCTACTTTGTTCATCAGGAAGGATAGGGCTTCATGATCCATGTAGAACTTGAAATGTGTTGACAGTAGATAGTGTCAAAACTTCTCCAGTGCAAACACCATTGCTAAACATTCAAGCTCTGTCATTGTATAGTTATGTTCCCTATCAGTGACTTTTTGGCTTGCATAATAAATTGGTTGACCTAATTTAGAGGGCCCTTTTGACATAGGACAACACCTAGCCCTTCAACTGATGCATCTGTGTGCACATGGAGTTCCTTTGTCCAATCAGGAGGTTGTAAAATAGGTGCTTGGATAAGGCACTGTTTTAGGGTATTAAAGGCTTCTTCACAGTCATCAGTCCAAAGGAAGTCAGCATCTTTCCTTAGGAGCTTGTGCAGAGGGGCTGCCTTAGTTGCAAAATGTGCAATAAATCTTCTGTAGTAGCCCACATGGCCAAGAAATCCTCTCAATTGCTTGAGGTTTGTTGGTGCTGTCAAGGTGGCAATCTTTTTAATCTTTGCAAGGTCTATTGCAATCCCTTGTGCAAAGACAATATGGCCCAGTAAAACTCCAGATGAGACGCCAAAGACACATTTGTCGGGGTTGAGAGAAATCCCATACTCTCGGCATCTGTCAAAACATTGCTCTAGGTGTCCCCAGTGCTCTCAGATCAAATTATAGACACAAAAGTCATCAAGATACACCTCAATGAAATCATACAAATGATTTTGGAAAGTAGCCATCATTACTCATTGGAAGGTGGCAGGAGCATTACAGAGCCCGAATGGCATCACTATATAGGCATAGGTTCCCCATTCTGTGGTGAAGGTTGTTTTGGATTGGTCCTCTTCTACAATTTGGACTTGATTATATCTACTGAATCCATCCAAGAGGGAATAAAGCTCATGGCATGCACTGTGTCCAACAATTGGTCTGTAAAAGGGATAGGGAAACGATCCTTCTTCGTTTTCGAATTGAGCTTTCGAAAGTCGATACATATTCAAAGTTTCCTATTCTTCTTGGGTACAACCACAATGGGCGAAATCCATTCACTGTTAGCAACGGGATAAATGAACTCTGCTTCAAGAAGTTTCAATAATTCAGCCTTCACCAATGTAGAATAATTAGGATTCATACGCCTTTGTCTTTGCCTTACAGGTTTGGCATCAGGCTCTAGGGCAATGTGATGTTGACATACTATGGGATCAATCCCCTTTAGGTCTTTGTACAACCCAGTAAACACATCTAAGTTCTCTTTGAGTAGGTCTTGCAGGACCACTAGTTCTTCTTCTCAAAGATTGAGGCCCACTTTCAGGTGATGTTCAGTACCATATGTATCCAAGAATGCTACTTGCCTTTCACCTTCCACTTCGCGGATGAATGTCCCACGGATTACTTCTGGATAGAGGTTTGACTCTTTCAAGAGAGTAGTGTCCTCGTCTAATGTTCCGCTAGAACCGGTGTCCTCCTTCTGAACAAATGACTCATTTGTCTATTGAGGTTGCTGAAAGGGTGTTAGAGCTTTGTTTGCTTTTGTGTGAGGGGCGATTTCTTCTGGACTTAGGTATTCATCTTCAGAGGATGCATCCAGGAATGTCACATAGCACAGACCTTCTAGAGGCCGTGGCTCTGAGGACTTTGGCTTCTGTTGGCAAGGGGTATCATCATCATCTTTTCGCTGCACTGAATAGTCAGGGCGACAAGAGCCACAGGTGAACTTAATTTTTATGCTTTTAATCCATTTCTTATACAGATTCTGCATACTTTGTGGTCCATTGGTCAACCCAAATGGAACCATGGTCATTCCATCCAGCACCCTGAGATCTTCGGTCTCTGAGGTCTCTGTGGAACATCAACAAGATCATCTACTATTAGAGGAAATTCTTCATCTGTACTCTCATAACGTGCTTCATTTTCTTCCTCATCATTTTCATCCTCTTCCTTTGGAGGCTCTGTCTCTGCTTCTGTAGAGGCTCTGTAGGAGAAGAACATATCTTCAGTATCTGCATCTGCTTCTGCTTCTGTCACAGCTTCTGACTCTGCTTCTGCCTTTGGCTCTGTGTCTGTTATTGTCTCTGTGACTGTCTCTATATCCCCTCTGTCTCTGTTTTGCCTCTGCTCTGTGACTGTCTCTGTATCCCCTCTGTCTCTGCTCTATCTCTGTATTTATTACTACTCTGTATCTGTTCTGTCTCTGTGAACTGTCATGTAATAGGGAGAACAGTACATCCATGCTTCTATTTCACTGTTAGAGGTGATTTCAAAAGTTAATTCTAGTTGAGGCAGGAGGTATTCTCCCATGGACAAGGATTTTGCTTCCCTTGGTAGTTGGCTTACAGTACCCACTGTTAGGGACTGTGCCTCTGTTTTCTTAGGAAAGATCTATTTAACAGCCTCTTCATCTCCTGATGTACCATCTGTTACCTTGTTGGAGGAGTCAGTTATGACTTCGATGGATGTGGATCCATTGCCCTTTTGCGATCCATAGAGCTTTAACACCACTTTGTTGGGTCCTCTGCCTAGGGTCAGGGTCCCTTTAAACCAATCTGTCCTGGCTCTTGCTTCAAAAAGCCAAGGTCTTCCAAACAGCAAAGGGTATGAGGTCCCATAAGAATTTGGTTTAACCACCAAATATGTTAGCCAACAGTCTCTTCCTGCAAGGGTTGTTTTTATATATGGGAGGATGCCCAATGGTTTAATTCTGCTTTGCAATTTAATAGGCCACTGTGTAGATTGAATTCCTTGCAATCCTAAGTCCTTCATTGTCACATACGTCATTATGTTTACTGATGAACCCTCCATCAATCAATGCATCTAAGATAAAGCATCCTTCAATCCATACACTAATCTCTGGGGTTCCAGGATCTAGGAAGGCATTAGCCACATCTACTTCCTTTACAGGCTCCGGGGCCTTATTGGTCTTGGTCGTTGTTGAAGGAGCCATCCTTAGTCCACGTCTTCTTGTCAAGATGCTTTTGAATTTCTTTCGATAGCTAGGAGATAGCATCAACAATTGTCAGAATGTTAAGTTTGGTTTAAAAGTGTCTAGGTCTTTGACCAGGTCATAATCTTTGATAGGATCCATAGGCTTCTCCAGCCTGTTGGGGAATGGGGCTACACCCATTATCATCTTTCCTTTTTTTTTCTAATAATTGCAGCATCAGCACTTCTTCTATTTCTGAAAGTGCTTCTATCTCATCTATCTCCTGGACCTCTGGTCCTGTTTCTAGGACTTTCTCTGTGACTCTCTATGGCATTACAGTGCTCTGTACTACATTGTTCTGTTCTGTACTGCTCTGTCCCTCTATTGACAAGTTGAACTTCACAATCTTGATAGGGGAGTTGTTCTCTTCCCAGATAAGTGGCTCCTTTATCTTGGCATGCGTGATAGCGGCAACTTCCAACTCTACCAAATTGGAGGCAAGCTCTTGTGCCATCTACTGGCTATCAGTGGCATTGGCCTCGACTTGGACAGTCCTTTGCAGTGTGGCCTTCTCCTTTGCATCAGTTGCATAAGGGCTTGTAATCCACAAATCTTCAAGGGTTTGGAAAATTCGGGGAGATATGACCATTTTCTCCACATTTGTAATATTCCACCTCTGGTCTCTGACCACCACCGCCAGACTGTCATCCTCTTGGATAAGTAGTCCTTCAGATTTTCACCTCCTGAATTACTTGTAGTGGAATTTTGGGAACCTTCTGTAATTACTACAAACACTGGTTGGGTTGATCCAGAGGGTCCTCTATTCTAGTTCTGATTCAGAGCTCCTGCTAAGACTTGGGGTTGTTGATTCCAGTTGGTAGGTTTCCACTGTTGTTGAGTCACCATTGAAGGAACTGTTTGAGGCCACTATTGTTGTGGTTGAACCATCATTTGAGGCACTGTCATCTGTGGCAACCATAGTGGGTTAGGTGCATTATACTCCGGCACTATTTGCATCTGGGGATAGGGGTAGGGAACTGTCCCTGGGACTGCATTTGGTGGGTATACCATTCCAGGCATGGGAGGAGGTAAGACTCCTCTTCCTGGAGTCATTGACAACCTTACTTCAACTTCATCATACAATCTTGCACCTTCCACTACAGCTTGCACATTGACTGGTCTTCTCAATTCCACGAACTTGCAAACTTCTGGTTGTAGGCCTCTAAGGAACACTCCTTTCTGGATACCTTCGTCCAAATGATGGTTAGTCCATCTCTTCAGAATGGATTCCATTCGCAAGAAATAAGCTTCTACTCTTTCTCCAGAGGACTGACTTAGGTTCATGAACTCCTCTCGCATCCACTCTTCAAAACCTTCACACTTGAATTTAGTGAGGAAGGTCAACTTCAGGTCATCCCATGTGCCAAAAGTTCCTACTGCTTGTCTCTCATACCACCAAAACACTGCGCCCTTGAAAGTGGCGGGGAATATTGCTAACCAATGCTCAGGGGTTCTGGCATTGTTAGCCACACATGCTACCATAAATTCTGCTACATGAAGATCAGGGTCTTCATTGTACTCTCCCTTAAAAACTGGCAGCTGCAAGCTCGTTCTCAGCTTTGATTTTTTCCTTCTCTCTTCTCATGTACCTCTGGACTCGTTCTAACGCTTGCCTCTTTATTGCGTCATTCATTAGGGGGTTGGCTCCAACTAGTTGGTCTGTCATCAATATTTCCAAGACGAATCTGACTAGGAAGGGGACCTTGAGTCGCCATGGGGACTTCTGTAAAGAGTGCTTTTAGGGCATCAAAGGAGGCTTCTGCTGCAAGCTCGTTCTCAGCTTTGATTTTTTCCTTCTCTCTTCTCATGTACCTCTGGACTCGTTCTAATGCTTGCCTCTTTATTGCGTCATTCATCAGGGGGTTGGCTCCAACTAGTTGGTCTATACTCAACATGATAGTATCAGAGAGGGCTTCAATCTTTGAGGGATTCTCTGGCCAACATTTCCTCTACTTCCTTCTTTTCAACATCTCTGAATTTAGCTTTCAAACCACTACAGAGGGGAAGATATTCCGTTTTGAAAGTATCAAAACTCATTCTTTTAGGATCGTTGTTGTGCCATTATAATAATGCCAGCTTCTGAGGGTTTCAACAGTGTATGTTGTGAAAAACACTCTATCTACCAACTTCCAGTGGGTTGCTAATTGGACAAACTGAATATTATCAGCGCACCAAGCATCCCACATATCTTGCTGTTGAGCATTCACGAACAAATTCCAACTCTTTTCCTTCTTGTTTTCATGAACCTCCACAGACCACGACTCTTGAAGCTTCTTCACAATCTCCCACTTGATGATGTCTGGAAACTTCTCAATGAATGTCAAATCTTCCATGGATGGTCATTCTCTCTGTTTGTGCTCTTCAGTTTATTCCCAAACAGTTTGCCACCAAGATGCAAGTTTCTGCTGCTTCAACAGGAAGAGAAAACAGTCAACCACATAGAGCATGCATCATGATGGTGATATGTTTCCGCCATTGTGGGATGAATTTCTTGTGAAAAGTGGCTTTGATAATGAAAATTTCCAACTCTTCAGTGGAAGAAGGAACTTTGCAAACTTCCATTGAATTCTCCTCTTCTTGACAATGCCATTTCCTTCATTTTCAGCCTCTTCTGGTGTTTGTTGATGGCAACCTTCCCCGGCTGCGCACCAAAAACATGGAGCCCCAAGAAAAACACCAAGGACAAAGGGTTTCTACTACAAGAAAATCTATCTTATAACATCAACAAGCTTTTATTTCATTCTTTTGATGACCAAAACAAAGAAAATAACAATTCTTCATGCAACATCATAGTAGATATCTCCCACAGATTTGATAGAATCAACCATAATCTTCAACATCTTCATAGAATCCTTCAATAGAACAATGAACATAAAAGAATATACCATCTTTGAATGGAAATCAATCACATATTATTCATCTTCAATGTCTTCATAGTTCTCTCTCTCAATCTCTCATATACAGTTACACTGTTTTGATAAAATTGACTATATCTAGTTCCCTCCCTCTCCCTCTCTCTCTCTCTCTCTCTCTCTCTCTCTCTCTCTCTCTCTCTCTCTCTCTCTCTCAATAATACATCATCTTCTCACTATAATACTCTCATAATAACTCTCAATAATCCTTCTTAGGTCGTGGATACACCTCCCAAGAGGTATGTCTGATATAAAAAGGCACCAAAGCCACTACAGTGTCTTTTCACAGCTCACTACTGTCATTATCACTTCAGTCTTCTCTTCAGTCTTCAGCAGCTGCTTCTTCCATTTGTTTTAGCTATTTTGAACTTAGATTCATCCTTTCCAAAAGTTATAAAAATTTTCCAAAGTCACACATACATTCTACAAAATACTTACAGAAGGTCTATAGAATAGTACAGTTACAGTACCAGAGCAGCTACAGTACAGTTACAGAGTAGAGACAAAGGCTCTACAGAAGGTCTACATAGGGTTATCAGAACCTCATAACTCATACTAAAACCATTCCAAGCTATCAAAAACTATTCAATAAACTTCCAAAAGATCTCAACCTTCATCAATCATCAATCCATGCTTCATACAGAAGAAAAACATAACAAAACAAAAGCTATACAGAAGGTATACAAAACCAATCAGAACCTCAACAGAACCTATCATAACATTACAGAGCTTCATATAGCTACTGAAAATCATCATGAACTTCCAAAACATAATCAATATCATCCAAAACACTCTCAAACACTTCCATTAACAACCATACATCACTCTAAATCCATCAAAAATCAATCATTCAGACCTTGAAAACAACAAAAATCATTCAAAAATTCAGTCTTTTTCCACTCTCAACTATAGTCCTACCATCATTCTTCTTGGTGGCTCGAGATTCAACCCATTTTGTTAGATAGTTATCAGTGGAGCCCCTATGTTATACTTGGCATGGGAGTACTATGCTACAAGACCGATCGGCCCAATGAATTCAATTCTCCATTTTTCAAAGGGTTGTCATGCTATGATCAGGGTCAACTCCATCTTATCTTTATGAATAGGGACTTTGGTTCTTTGGCACTCATCACAATACTTTATGAATTTGGTAGCATTGCAGAATAGGGTGGCCCACCACAATTGAGATTGCAACCCCTTGCAGGCCATGGTATCTCTGTTGAAGTGCCCTCCTGCAATTTTAGCATGTACACTAGTCAACACATCGTGCATTTTGTGCTCACACACATATCTTCACAATAAGCCATCCTATCCCAATCTATAGAGCTAGTTGACAATTAACTGATAGGGCTAAATATTAAGGATAAGGCACCTTAGCATGGCCTTTTCGATAGGTCTCTCAGGCAATCTGTACTCTAAGATTTGGACTATGTCATCTATCCAATATGGCATTAAGTCTACCCTGAATAAGTCTTTTTTACTGGACACGTAAACAAGTATATGCATCGAGTAGGTCATCTACAATCCCCTATAGTGGCTTTTCTTGTGGATATGCAAGACATGTGATTGGCCATGTAATGCTACTTGCCCTTGCATACTAGCACATAGAAGTCAAACTCTAAAAGCAAAAGCAATCATCTAGCTATGTGTCATGTAGGGCAGGGTTTATCTACAAGATAAACAAAGCTTGATGGTCCACAAAGAAGGTGAAAGGCATAGCCAAAAGATAATGCCAAAACTTCTTTATAGCAAATACCATGACCAGTCCTTCCCTCTCCATTCACCTTTGTATCCGTGAGTTTTTTGCTAGCAAAGCGGCTTCGGATAGTCAAGATTGTGTTCACCAACCTTGCATAAAAAAACTCCCATGGCAAACTTTGAAGCATCAATGTGCACGTGGAAGGTCATGCTCTAATTTGGGGCTCGTAGAATAGGTGCGGTATTGAGAGTCTATTTTAGTTTTTCATAATTGCATTGGCACTCCTCTAGCAATTCAATGCATAGTTCAAGACGAAGCACCAATAATACCCTATGTATCCCAAGAAACACTGAACTCCCTTAAAATTTGTTGGTGGTGGCAAGTCAATAATAACCCTGATTTTGGAGAAGTTAGTGGCAATGCCATTCTTGGATACCGCATGCCCTAGGATACATCCGTGTTTTACCCAGAATTGGAACTTTAGGGAGTTTCAAGAGAGATTATACAATCTACACTGTTCAAAGATTGCGCAAAGCTTATCTAGGTGTTCAACCCAACTAGGGTATATGCATAGGTTGTCAATGAATACCTCTAGTCCTTGCCTAAGAATGTCCTTGAAGATGGTGCACATTAGATGCAAGAAGGTGGCAAGCACATTAGTCAACCCAAATGGCATGAATATGTAAGTAGACATGCCCCATTCCATGGTGAACATCATCTTGTGTCTATCATCAAGATGCACCTAAACTTGGTTATAGCCCGAGAGGCCATCCAAGAAACTATAGGTTTCTTTTCTCACTACTCTCTTGATCATGTGCTCCATGTAGGGAAATGGATAATTGTCTCTTCTAGTTGCAGCTTTGGCTTTTTTGTTTTTTACACAAACTCAAATTTTTCTGTTCTTCTTTAGGATAATCACGATAGATGATACCCAATCTGTGTGCTCAATCTCATAGATGAATCTATCCTTCAATACGATCTCTTCCTTGACAACGTGAGCATGGTTTGGATTCATCGGGTAAGGTTGTTATTTAACTAGTTTTGCATCTGGGGTCATTTGAATGTTGTGTGTTGTTACGACTCTCAAATCAACTCCTTTGAGTTCATCTAGGACCAAGAAAACATGTCTATATACTCTCTCCTCAAGAGAGCAATGAGATCAACCTCCTCTTGCTTGGTCAGGTCATCAGCCAACATGGGTCAAGGCTTCCCCCCTTCCCTTGCTAAGTTGACTTCCTTCACTTTGGTAAGCCCTTCTATTGATTTGCTTGACTCTTACAGCTTACTTTTGATTGAGTTAAACTCACAACCCTCATTAGAGGAGGGAGTCTCCCCTGGCAGTCGCAACCCTAAGGTGAATTCTATTCTAAGAGAGGTGCAACACTTCACTAGACTAGCCCTACTTGCTCATAATCTATCATGCCTAAGTGATCCAACCAAGTGCAATCACATTCAGTTGTAAAGACTCCTCCTTCAATTCTAAAAGCATTGGCTCTCCGCAGCTTGGAGTCTACTCTTATTTGTTTGATTAATCCGCTGTCTATGTTGTACTCTACTGTCTTGGCCTCTTTTTTGTTGAGATATCGAGCTCCACTCGTGATACGCCAGGGTGACCGTTGTGTATTTACGTCACCGACTTGTCAGTTGCAGATGCGGTTGGTACACCGTCCATGAATAATAGCTACATGATAGCTATCCTTATCTACTCTAGTTCGTGGCTCAGTTAGTATGCCACCTTAGTTAGTTGAGTTTGGTTTGAGACCCATATATAGGGTTCTTCTATATCCTTGTACTTGAGTTCTTTTTGGCTTACACAACTAAGAAGAGGAAAACTGTTTTCAGCCTCCATCTCTGTGTGTATTCCCCCATTGTGCAAGCAAGAAAGCTTCAAGTGAGACTCCTTCCTTCTCTCCCACAATCTTGACATTTTTTACTTTCCTCATTTGCAGAGTAGCAGTCCTTGTATTTGTCATCCAAATCACTACATTCTGACTAGTTGTTGTCTAGGTCCCTATTCTCAACCCAACACTATATTAGGGAATTTGGAAATTCTCATATAGTTTGGGAATTCTCAATATAGTTAATATTTGGCTACATGGTCAAATCTTGTCCCCTTACTTGAAAGCGGAGACTACCCTAATTACTATATAGGTTTTCCTTCCAAGTCCCACTTTGAAGCATGGGTTAAGATTTATCCACACGACCAAATATTTCCCCCTTGTTTGAAAGTGGAACTTGGGAAATTCCTGAATTCTCTAATATGGTATTACCATCTTTTCATGTGTGAGTCAATGCCCAATCGTACATGAGGTTTAGGTCGCGCACCTTGGTCCATTGCAATTTTGGCTCGTCCATGAGGTCTTGGAGTGGCTTGAGATTGTGGTTGGGTTACCGCAGCTAGCTTCCTCCTCAAGCACTCAAGAACCCCTTGGAGCTTAAGTCTATTAGAAGGAATATGGAAAGAGGCAAGAGTTTGTCATCTACTAGGGCTTCTGGCCATCATGAAAAATGGCACTAAAGGTGGGGTCTCACCCTTTCATAGTGGGATGTGGTGGCTTTACAAGGCTCATATGCTATCCTTGTTGCTTGGTTATAATCCTCTTCTTCATCTGAAAATGGCAAGTTGATGGGGGCTAGCACATGCATCCAATCGTGCTCCGTCTTCATGATAGGGAATATACCTTGGCTTGTGAGTCTCCCTTCAAGAGAAAGGAGATGCCATCTGTTGTTGAGATAGCTGCAATGGAGCTTATGTATAGAGATGCAAGTTGAGAGTGAGAGAAGAGATAGAGACACATGATTTGTGGTACTGAAGAGTGTACCTCAATAATGTTTTAGATAGGTATATGTAATATGCATAGCCTAGACCTTATGGGTGTGGACACGAACACTGCCCTTTATCCCAACAACCTCCCCCCTAAAGGCAATGTGCCTAAAGGTAGAGGAAAAGAATCAACTAAGTCTAAGTATGTACAAAGCTGAAGAGACTATACCTATCCAATACCCATCATCTACCGACAGTGGGAAAACCTCTCTGCTAGAAGACCCTTCATGAGAAGGTATGCAGGGTTATCATCAGGTGGATCTTGACCAGCGCTCAATACTCTTGCTGTCAAGTACCTCTCTGATGAAATGATACTTCACCTGTATGTGTTTTGTCTTTGCATTAAAGATAGGGTTCCATGCTAACATGATAGCCATTTGACTACTACAGTGGAGAACATGAACCTTAGTAATCCCAAGCTCAGCAACCAAATGTGACAGCCATAAGGCCTCTTTGCATGCCTCACTGGTAGCCCCATTCTCTGCCTTTGTAGTAGAAAGTGCAACACACTTCTGCAACTTGGATATCCAAGAAACAGATCCTCTTGCGAAGGTAAACACATATCCTGAAGTTGACTTCCTGCAGTTCGCATGTCCAGCATAGTCTATATCCATAAAGCCAATGACAGATGCCTTCTGCTTACCAAAGCAGATGCACAAATCCTTTGTGCCCTTGAGGTATCTCATAATACCTTTCACTACTTCTGTTGAGAGTGGAAGAAGACTAAATTTTCGACTGATTTTTGTTGTTTTTGAGGCCTGAATGATTGATTTTAATGGATTTTGAGTGATGTTTGGTTTTTTTTGGAAGTGTTTGAGAGTGTTTTTGATGATATTTATTATGTTTTGGAAGCTTATGATGATTCTTAGTAGAATTATGAGGCACTGTGATATTCTGATAGGTTCTGATTGGTTTTGATACCTTCTGTTAAGCTTTTGTTTTGTTCTGATTTTCTATTGTATAAAGCATGGATTGATGATTGATGGAGGTTGAGGTCTTTTGAAAGCTTATTGAAAATTTTTTAATAGTTTGGAATGGTTTTAGTATGAGCTATGAGGATCTGATGTTCTCTGATGACCTTCTGTAACCCTCTCTAGACCTTCTGTAGAGCCTCTGTCTCTGCTTTATTCCTGTTCTGTTTTGTTCTGTAGATCTTCTATAAGAGTTCTGTAGAATGTATGTGTGACTTTGAAAAAGTTTTCTAACATCTGGAAAGGATGAATCTAAGTTCAAAAGTGCTAAAACAAATGGAAGAAGCAGTTGCTGAAGACTAAAGAGAAGACTGAAGACAGTAGTGAGCTATGAAGAGACACTGTAGTGGCTTTGGTACCCTTTCATACCTCCCATGTAGATGTTTCTAAAATCATATCTCAATTTAATTTGAACGTGTAATGACTAAAATGATCCTCTCTATCCATGATAATATGTGTTAGTTCACACACTCTCTCCCTCTGTGTGTGTGTGTGTGTGTGTGTGTGAAAACATATCACTATTGTTAGCTCTTGTGGGAAGCATTTGCAATGACTATTCCAATAGAGTTTTTCTTTTCTCATTTCATTAGCAATATGCCATTGAGTTTTTCCATCGAACACTCCATAAAAGAGATGATGTCTAAATTTATGATTCAAGATTGATTAGTTAAGGAGCTTTTGGGGTGTATGAAAAATGTCAATAAATAGATTTCTTGAAATAACTCTTTCTAAGATTTTCTCAAGGAAGGAGGAAAGCCAAGAGAGAGATATACTTGAGAGAAGAGTTCTTACTAGGTTGATCTAAGAAGAATCATTTCGGTAATGATTAGAGTGCATACATATAAACAATCATATATATTGGACGAAACCTTTGAATTTTGAAGTTGTGCCATAAAATTTATCTGGAAGACTCACCTCTAGTTCTTTATTATGTTGAGCATGAAGGTTTCCAGTAGTATCTAATGGATCTCTCACTTGATGTAGGCTTGTCTCTTGAATTTCTCAAAGTTTTTGTAGGTCTTGCATAGCTAAGGCCAAAGCTTGTGGTTGCTCTGCTTGTAGCTTTGCATTACTTTGTGGAAGCTCTTGGATTTTCTAATGGATCCTTTGTAAAGAAGGAACAATACCTTATGTCACAAACTCCATCATGATTAGGCAAGATCTATAAAAAAAGCCTCTCCGCTTCTAGTTGGTTGAAAAAGAGGGAGATGTTTTTAGACTTTTTAAGAGAAGTAGTTGGACCCATGTGATCATGATATTACTGATGATGTAAGCAACCCACTTGTCTTTGCCTACATAAGAGGCTCATTCTCATTGTAGAAAACAAATAAGTCTTTTCTTCAATCATCATCAATACATTTTTGTTTTGCATCTAGTTTGTGTCTTGCTCTTTTTTCTTTCCACACACACACACACGCACACATGCACGCATACACGCACGCACACACGCATGCTCGCTCGCACACACGCATGCATGCATGCACCTGTGCCTCTCTTTTCTTGGGAAAGATGTGTTTAATAGTCTCTTCGTCTCCTAATGTACCATCTGTTACTTCATTTGAGGAGTCTGTTATGAATTCGATGGATGTGGATGCATTGCCTTTTTGCGATCCATACAATTTCAACACCACTTTGTTGGGTCCTTTGCCTAAGGTTAGGGTGCCTTTGAACCAGTCCATCCTGGCTCTTGCTTCAAAAAGCCAAGGTCTTCCTAACATCAGAGGATATGAGGTCCCACATGAATTTGGTTTGACTACCAAATATGTCAGCCAATGTCTCTTCTTACAAGGGTTGTTTTTACATATGGGAGGATGCCCAACGATTTAATTCTGCTTTGGTCTGCCAATTTGATAAGCCATTAGGTAGGTTGAATTCCTTGCAAACCTAGATCCTTCATTGTCACATCCGTCATTATGTTTACTGATGAGCCTCCATCAATCAATGCATCTGAAATAAAGCATCCTTCTATCCATACACTAGTCTCTTGGGTTCCAGGATCTAGGAAGGCTTTAGCCACATCTACTTCCTTTACAGGCTCTGGGGCCTTATTAGTCTTGGTCGCTATTGAAGGATCAATCCTTCATCCACGTCTTTGAGTCAAGATGCTTTTGAATTTCTTTCAGCAGTAGTTGGGAGACAGCATCACCAACTATCGGAACATCAAGTAATGGCAGCATCAGCACTTCCTCTATTTCTGGAGGTGCTTCTGTGTCATCTCTCTCCTCGACCTCTGGTCCTGTTTTTAGGACTGTCTCTGTGACTCTCTGTGGCACTGCAGTACTCTGTACTACACTGTTATGTCCTGTACTGCTCTATCCCTCTGTTGTTGGCAGGTTGAACTTCACAATCTTGATAGGGGAGTTGTTCTCTTTTTGGACAACTGGCTCCTTCTTCTTGGCATGCGTGACAGCGGCAACTTCCAACTCTACCAAATTGGAGGCAAGCTCTTGTGCCTTCTGCTGGCTATTAGTGGCATTGGCCTTGGCAGGGGCTCGACTTGGACAATCCTTTGCAGTGTGCCCTTCTCCTTTGCATCAGCTGCATAAGGTCTTGTAATCCACAGATCTTCAAGGGTTTGGAAAATTCAGGGAGATATAACCCATTTCTCCACATTTGTAATATTCCATCTCTGATCTTTGACCACCGCCAGACTGTCGTCCTCTCTGTAACTTTGAGAGGAAAACCTCCTTGGACCAAAATTAGGACCAAACTCCCTAGGCTTTGGTCCAATGTCCTGTGTTGTCATTTTAGATTCTAGTAAGTTGAATCTTGCATTTTCATCTTTCTATCTTCGTTCATGCATCTCTTTCAGAGAGCAGATATCCTCTGTATGGTTCTTCCTAAAACAGTATGAACAGAAGGCTCCAGGATTGGTTGGTTTTTGGGTACATTCAATGGCTAAATGTCTCGCTTGATGGCACTTTCTGTACCATGTATTAGAACGCATCACATCTTGCCCACCTCCCGCAAGAATGGATATATTAGTGGTATTCACCTTCAGTGGTGTCTGTAGTTGCTCTGTAATCACATCCATAAGCTCTTTCTTGATACTTGCAACTGAGTTGGATAAGTAGTCCTTCAGATTTTCACCTCTTGAAGTACTTGTAGTAGGGTTTTGGGAAGCTTTTGTAATTATTGCATATACAGGTTTGGTTGATCCACAGGGTCCTCTGTTTTGATACTGATTTAGAGCTCCTGTTGAGACTTGGGGCTATTGATTCCAGTTGGTAGGGTTCCACTATTGTTGAATCACCATTGGAGGTACTGTCTGAGGCCATTGTTGTTGTGGTTGAACCATCATTTGAGGCACTGTCATCTCTGGTGACCACTGTGGATTAGATGTACTGTATTGCGGCATTGTTTGCATCTGGGGATAAGGGTAGGGAACTGTCCCTGGGACTGCATTTGGTGGGTATATTATTCCTGGCATGGGAGGAGGTAAGACTCCTCTTCCTGGAATCATTGATAACCTTGCTTCAACTTCGTCATACAATCTTGCACCTTCCAGTGCAGCTTGCAGATTGACTGGTCTTCTCAATTCCACAAACTTGCAAACTTCTCATTGTAGGCATCTGAGGAACACTCCTTTCTGGATACCTTCATCCAAATGATGGTTAGTCCATCTCTTCAAGATGGATTCCATTCACAAGACATAAGCTTCTACTCTTTCTCCAGAGGATTGACTTAGGTTCATGAACTCCTCTTGCATTCGCTCTTCAAAACCTTCACACCTGAATTTAGTGAGGAAGGCCAACTTCAGGTCATCCCATGTGCCAAAAGTTCCTGCTGCTTGTCTCTCATACCATTGAAATGCCGCGCCCTTGAAAGTGGTGGGGAATATCGCTAACCAATGCTTAGGGGTTCTCGTATTGTTAGCCACACATACTACCATAAATTCTGCAACATGAAGATCGGGGTCTTAATTGTATTGTCCCTTAAAAATTGGCAATGAGACTACATTTGCTAGCATGTCATCAATATTTCCATGACTAGGAAGGGGACCTTGAGTCGTCATGGGGAATTCTGTTGTAAAGAGTGCTTTTAGGGCGTCAAAAGAGGCTTCTGATGCAAGCTCGTTCTCAGCCTTGATTCTTTCCTTCTCTCTTCTCATGTACCTTTGGACTCGTTCTAATGCTTGCCTCTTAATTGTGTCATTCATAAAGGGGGTTGGTTCCAACCAATGGTCTGTACTCAACAGAATAGAATCAGAGAGGGGGTTCAGCCTCGGGAGGATTCTCTGGCCAACATCTCTTCTAATTCCTTCTTTTCAACATCTCTGAATTTGGCTTTCAAACCACTACAGAGGGGGAGATATTCCATTCTGAAAGTATCAAAACTCATTCTTCTTAGGATCTTTGTTGTGCCATCATTATAATAATGCCAGCTTCTGAGGGTTTCAACAGTGTATGTTGTGAAAAACACTCTGTCTATCAACTTCCAGTGGGTTGCTAATTGGACAAATAGAAGATTGTCAGAACACCAAGTATCCTACGTATCTTGCTGTTGAGTATCCACGAATGAACAAATTCCAACTCTTTTCTTTCTTATTTTCGTGAACCTCCATTGACCATGACTCCTGAAGCTTCTTCACGATCTCCCACTTGATGATGTCTGGAAACTTCTCAATGAATGCCAAATTTTCCACTGACCATGACTCCTGAAGCTTCTTCACGATCTTCCACTTGATGATTTCTGGAAACTTCTCAATGAATGCCAAATCTTCCATGGATGGTCATTCTCTCTGTTTCTACCCTTCAGTTTGTTCCTAAACAATTTGCCACCAAGATGCAAGATTCTGTTGCTTCAACACGAAGAGGAAAAAGTCCACCACATAGAGCTTCCATCATGATGGTAATATGTTTTCGCCATTGTGGGATAAACTTATTGTAGAAAGTGGCTTTGGCAATAAGAATCTCCAAATCTTCAGTGTAAGAAAGAACTTTTCAAGCATCCATTGAATTCTCCTTGTCTTGGAAATGCCATTTCCTTCATTTTCAGCCTCTTCTGATGCTTGTTGATGGCAAGTTTCCTCGGCTACGCAACAAAAATATGGATCCCCAAGAGAGACACCAAGGAAAATGGGTTTCTACTGCAAGAAAACCTATCTTGTAACATCAACAAGATTTTATTTCATCCTTTAAAGAATGACAACAAAGAAAACGTCAAATCTTCGCACAACATCATAGTAGATATCTCCCACGGATTTGATAGAATCAACCATAATCTTCAATATCTTCACAGAATCCATCATAACAAACAAGAACAAAAAGTAATACACCACTTTTGAATGGAAATCAATCACATAGTATTCATCTTCATTGTCTTCATAGTTTTCTCTCTCAATCTCTCATAGTAGATACATTGTTTTTAGGCATAGAACTGAGTTTCTCTCACTTCTCTCTCTCACATACTCTTGCTCTCTTAATAATACATCATAGCCTCACTACAATACTCAATAATGGCACTTAATAATCCTTTTTAGGTCATGGATGCACCTCCCAAGTATCAAGAATCACGTGGTGGGGGGATTTGCTCAAGATACTGTACCGAACACACGCCGAATACACAAGGAGAAGCTCACTCAAGAGACAAGAAGAGAGATGGAGGCCAAAATGTTTTCTTGTTGGTTTTTTCTTCTTCTTCCACACACTTTACAATGTAAAAAAAGTATAGATAAGATACAACATAAAGGAAAGTGGCCTACTAAGTCAAACAATGCATAATCGACTACACTAGTCGACTAGCGTTATAACTATGCCAGCTGTAAATAGGTGTAATAACCTGAATATAATAAGTAATGAGTCAATGGCCATGTGAGAGTCATAATGACCACCGACGTGCTAAGTTTAGACGTGTAGACCCATCTAACCAGGCGGTCCATCATCAATGTCCGCATGTGTTGAGCTTGTCATCTCAACACTCCCCCTCAAGCTCAACTGCATCTCTGCAACTCCAAGTAAGCTTCGAAACTTTTGAAGCTTCTCTGTACCCAATGCCTTCATGAAGATGTCAGCTATCTAATCATGTGTACTGACATACACCAAGTCAATCTCACCTGCTAGTACCTTCTCTCTCACAAAGTGGTAGTGTACCTCAATATGTTTTGTGCTGGCATGGAACACAGGGTTCCTAGCCAACTATATACTGCTCATGTTGTCACAATAAATGACAACTGGACCTTCCACCTGCACATCTAAATCAGCCAATAAATTTTGTAGCCATACTACCTCACATGCTGCAACAGCAGCACCTCTATACTTAGCCTCTGTACTCGACAAAGCAACTGTAGATTGCTTTTTGTTGCTCCAAGTAACTGCTGCACTACCAAGAGAGAACATGTATCCACTGGTAGATCTTCTATTAGACATACTACCATCCCAATCTGCATCTATGTATCCAAACACCTGTATATCTATACCTGCCCCATAGAAAAGTCCATAATGTAATGTGGACTTCACATATCTCAATATGTGTCTGACTGCATCCAAATGTGGCTTTCTAGGTACTTGCATAAATTGACTCACAAGACTAACAATGTAGCTCAAGTCCAGCCTTGTAATGGTCATGTAGATCAAACTCCCCACTATCCTCCTGAACATAGTAGGGTCTTCTATCTCATCCCCAACATCAGCACTCAACTTTACATTCTGCTCCAACGGGACTGAAAGTGGTTTGCATGTTGTCATACCATACTTGGACAACATATCCAAGCCATATTGTCTTTGGGACAGCCATATACCATCATCACATCTGATCACCTCAATGCCAAGGAAGTACCTTAGCTCATCTAAATCCTTTATCTCAAACTTATTCTTCAAAAAATCTTTGACTTCAGCAATCCCACTATCACTATCACCTGTAATAATCAAGTCATCCACATAGATGAATATGATGACCAAACCTGCATCTCCCTTTCTCACATAAAGTGAGTGATCAGCATCAAAAACATAAAAGCCAATATTGACAAGATACTCTCTGATCTTGTCAGACCATGCTCTAGGTGCTTGCTTGAGCCCATAGAGCGCCTTCTTCAACCTGCACACATTACGTGGGATGCTCTAAATCTTCATAACCTGCTGGCTGATCCATATACACTTCTTCTTGCAAAGAGAGAGAATGAGAGATCTTACATATTGTGGTTTTAAATAATGAAAATGTTTTTTTGTTAGTTTTTGAAAATATGCTTTTTTAAACCTTTTTATTGAGAATCTAGAGGAATCTCTCTAGGAGAAACATGCAACTTACCTAGAAGGTTGGCAACTCTGTTAAGTGCATTTGTGAGGCTCGAAATACACTTTTAGGACACACCAAAATATTTGTATACACAATCACTAATTCTTAGTCTACAACATATAACCTAAGTTAGGGTTTGTATGATCACATTCAATCTCTGCCTACAAGATATTCATCATATGTAGGAGATGGTCAATTGAGAAAAAAGTAGTAACAATTTAAAGATCATATACAAGACAAAAATATCCAATATTTACAAAGTTAGGCTCTCAAGAACAAATCTATTAGAAAATAATGTCTCTCTAGTAGAAAGGTTAGACTCCATCAGTGTTAGACTTCAAGCTCATCCTTCTTTCTTTGGTATGACTCTACCCGACACTTGAGTTGTCCAGTTGTACAAAATGATGCGGACATTAAATAAGTCGGTGCTTAGGATTTAGTTGTTTGGTGTGAATGATCCTTGTGACCTTAGGTTGTAAACAATCCTTTGAGTTATGAAAGATATATACAATTGAATATACATGAGAGAGCAATAGGCTTCTCACTATGTGTTAGCTCCAACCTCTCTCTCTGACTTTTATCATGGTATCAGAGCCATGAATGGGCTCTTTGGAGGATGGCATTGGTGGAACAGACCCTGAAGCTTGAAGACAAAGTATGTTCCTTGAAGATGCAGGTTGCCATTGTTTCTTGAAGGTATGCATTGTAAGGTTGTGGTCTTCATTGGACGAATACTGGCAATGCCTTGTTGGGGAGTCTTGTAAGACATCATTGAGCTTATTAGAATGCCTGGGCATCATCAATATCTTCATCAAGTGCTGCTAAAACAAGATTGCAGATCTACGTGATTGCGCGTGATGTAGGTTGAAGCTTCCCTGCTCTTGAATCAACACATTGGTTGCATTCTAAGTGATAGAATGCTTGGTTATGCTCTTGGGGAGGTACTCAAAGATTGTAAGAGGCAAAGGCACTAATGGGAGCTCATGTGTGAGTTGTAACAATGATACACATATCTGAATACAGTGAAGATCTACTGTTAATAGTGATAGGGCAACATATACTTGACCTTGGTTGGTGCATTGAAGTCTTTGACATGTACTCTGGCTACAACTGAAGCTTGGCCATACACTGGAAGTCATATGTATTAGTTTGAATATCTTGGAGCGAAAGATTGCTAATCAAATGCACTCAGATCTGAAGCATTTTACTTGGCTGAAAACTATCAAATTTGTGGGCTGCATGTATCTCTTGACTCTTGAAGAGAACTAGATGACTCTGGTTAGCTCCAGGAACCTGATGACTTGAGTTTTGTCTGTCAAATGCATTGAGCAATGAGAAGGGAGTTGATGAAAATGTCTAGAGTTGAAGCAAATGGTTTGACATGGTCTTGAATGTCAATGAACAATGAATGAACAGTAAATGCTTTATATGTCACTGCATTTCGGAACACAGGACAATCTTGGATACTGTTAGGTTCATGTATTGACTCCCATGTATGGTGGCATATGCATGTGACACTCTGAGGAGTTTTGTGGACTGAAATACATTGTGATTGGCTGGTCTTAGCTGATTGGAATTTGCAAGTAGAATATTTTGCACTTGTACTTACAGTACATGATGTCAGATTGACATGTATGGAACCCCGTATGCAAAAATAGATCTTTGAACTGCTGTAAGTGTTCTTGGGGTATGTACCCTCTGTGTTGAGCTCAAAGAGGAGCTGTTGTTTACTGTTATTTTTCAGCCTACAGATTACTTGTCTGCACATGATTAGGTTGCCCAAACACATGCTGGTTTTGCATTGAATGCAGTCCGTACATGCAAGCTGCAATACCTAGGTGATTGCCAAGTGTCAAGAGGTGTATATATCATTGTTTTTCAGGCTGAAATGCTGATTGTTTGAGCACATAGAGTGCTGAAAACTATCATAAATAGTTGCAGGGGCTGAAACTAAATCTTCAGGAAGATATTTGGCTTGTAGGTAGTTAGGCAAAGCATACGACATGGCAAATGCTGACAGAACATAAAATAATACCCAGATTGTGGGGGAGAAATTGGACAGCCATAATTATGCCATATGGAAGTTCCACATGGAGAACTTCTTAATCGGAAAAGGATATTAGGAGTTGGTGACTAGAGTAGAAGCTCTGAGCTCCCAGAGAGACCTATAGCTAATCAAAAATGATTACACCGAGCATGGACAGAAAGAGCTCGTAGGGTGTTGCATTGGTTGTCTCTGTAATGTAGATAATGAACTGCAACTATCCTAAGGATGTGTGGGACATTTTGATCAGGTACTATGACACCACTATAGGTTCCATGAAGATACAGTTAAAGTAGAAATTTAACAATATGGAGAGAAAGATAAGGTCTATACAGGACTATGTGACAGAGATCAAGACCATTGCGGATCAGCTGGCATATGTTGGTACTCAAGGTTGAAGATGAAGATATGGTTGATGTGACTCTGAATGGCTTGGGTTCAGAGTACAAGTCTTTTGATACTTCCGTGTCTGTCCGGGCTCAAATGCCTGATTTAAATGAACTGGTTGCATTGCTTATCCATGAGGAGGTTAAACTTGGCTTGGATACAGGGTCAAGCAATTCCAAAAGCAAGGATGTAGTCTTTTATTCCAATCAATGCGGCCGTGGCAGCCGTGGTAGAGGCTATGGTTCTGGCAGCAAAGGAGGCCATCAAAATGCACCCTATGGAAATAACAACTAGCAGGTACCGAATGCAAGAGGTGATGGAAACTTTAGAGGTAGGGGGAGATCTAGCCCTAGAGGTAGAGGTTCCTGGCAGCAGCGTCCATCTGACAATCCAAATAAGGATAAGGATTATCATTATTGTGAGAAGTATGGTCATATTGCCAAGGACTACTGGAAGAAGCAAGGCAATCAGAAGGGCAAACAGCATGGACATTTTGCTACGTCCAGTCAGACAGATGGTACTTCAGGAGATACATTGTTTGCCATGCACTATGTGAAAGATAGGGCTGCTGAAAAATCCACTGATGATGCAGTATGGTACATTGATTCAGGGGCATCAAATCACATGGCCCCTCATGGTGATTGGTTCAGTGACATGGTAGCTGAAAGACATCGCTATGTATGCACAAGTGATGACACGCATCATAGCATTGAGCATAAATGAAAAGTACCTATTGTGATTCATGATGGCAAACAAAAAAATTTGCATGATGTACTGCATGTCCCATTGATAACGAAGAACTTACTGCCTGTAGGACAGATGACAGAGCAAAACTTACAGGTTAGGTTCAATAAGCATGGATGCTTTATTGAAGAGTTTGGAAATGGTTGCAAGTTGATTGCTCACGGTCACACGAATTGCAGAATGTTTACTCTTGATGCCACTTTGCCAGAGCTGAATTCAGCTATGTTTGCCCATGGTTCTAGCACTATCAGAGATTTGGAAATTTGGCATAAGAGAGTGGGACATGTGAATTTGTAGCGACTGCAAATTATGCAGGAAAAATAGCTTCTTACAGGTTTACCCAAGTTCTAATACACAGACATTGGTCATGTATGTGATGCTTGCCAATTTGGTAAGCAGTCGAGGTTGCCATTTGTTAGGCATGTAAGGCAGAGTACATGTCCATTTGCAGTTAGTGCACTCTGATGTCTCAAGGCCAACCCATAATACATCTATGGGAGGCTCGAAGTACTATGTGACATTTATTGAAGATTACAGTCTTTATACTTGGGTGTATATTCTACAAACAAAGGATGAGGTGTTTCTTGTTTTTCAGTAGTTTAAAAAGCAGGTTGGAAAGGAATTTGATTGTTATATCTCTTGCTTGAGATTAGACAATGGTGGGGAGTATGTATCAAATGAGTTTGACAATTTTCTGGCTGAAAATGGCATACGTAGACAGCTTACCTACACCTATACTCCGTAGTAGAATGGAGTGGTTGAGCATAAAAATAGGGTATTGATGGAAGCTGATCGTGCCATGATGAAGGAGAAAAAGATGCCGCTCTATTATTGGGCTGAGGCTATTATGATAACCATGTATATCTTGAATCGGACTCCCACTACAGGTATTCATGAGATGACACCATTTGAGAAGCTGTATGGCTATAAGTTGGATGTAAGTCACATGAAAGTCTTCGGCTATCTTGCTTATGTGCACATCCTAGATGAGAAAAGGAAGAAGCTGGATCCAAAAGTGCATAAGTGTGTTTTCATTGGATATTTGCAAGAGAATAAGGCATACAAATGTTATGATCCTTCTACCAGGGAGACTTTGGTGAGCAAGGATGTTATCTTCGATGATATGGCCTCTTGGTATGTATCACCAGTTGCAGTACCATCGGATACGCCTTCTACTCATGTATCTACAATTGATTTGCAGCAAAGTACTATTATGAAAGGTCCTAGTGGTCAGAGAGTATCTCCATGGACAAGGAGATTGCAGAGCTCTGGCTCACCGTCCACTGACACCACTATGTCAGTGAGGGGTAGACATGATGTAGTGGACAGCAAAGGAAAAGAAAAAGTCATTGATGATATATTTGGTGTGATGACACTTGGCAGGACGACTTCAGGCTATGACTCAACTGACAGTCTAGATAGTGAGCTTGGTATTCCGACTATGTATAAGCCTGGTACTAGGCAGAATAGATACATTCCACCTCATGAGAGGGGAATTGAGTAGTGCACCACACCCGAGATGCTCGCAGAGGGTCAGATATCCTATTGACAAGTTGACTCACAGTGGCTACTCTGCAAAGCATTATGCTTACATGAAAAAAGTGATGGAGATCAAAGAACCAAGTACATATGCTGAAGCAATAAAAGATGAGAACTCATGTGCAGTTATGGATGAAGAAATGAATGCCTTGGCTAAAAATAAAACATGGGATCTTGTGCCACTTCCTGAAGGGAAAAAGACCATTGGCTACAAATGGGTTTACAAAATCAAATGCAAGTCGGATGGCAATGTGGAAAGGTGCAAAGCCATGCTGGTTGCTAAGGGGTATGTCCAACAGTATGGACTTGATTATGAGGAAACATTCAACCATGTTTCCAAGATGGCAACCATACACACTATGATTGCTTTGGCTACTGCTAGAGGTTGGAAATTGCAGCAGATGGACATAAAGAATGCATTCCTCAATGGTGACTTGGCAGAGGATGTCTATATGGGTCAACCGAAAGGGTATGCACATCCTGATTTTCAGCACTATGTATGTAGGCTGAAAAAAACATTGTATGGGCTGAAGCAGGCTCTGAGAGCCTAGCATGCAAGGATCAGTAACTACATGCAGAGCTTGGGATTTGCTGTTGGTAGGGCTGATCACAGCCTATTTACAAAAAAGATTGACAGTGGCTTGGTAGTGCTAGTCATATATGTTGATGATTTGATAATCATTGATGATGATGGCTTGGGAATAAAGCATGTAATGTAGATGCTAAAAAATAAATTTGACATGAAAGACATAGGTGATTTGAAGTATTTCTTAGGCATTGAGGTGGTTACATCTGAAAATGGTTGTTTACTACAACACCAACAAAAGGAAAAAAGTGGAAAAATAGAAAAATCTGAGAAGTAGGAAAAGACAAAGGGCAAGCATGGAGAAGGCATCCATAAGAATAATACATTTGGAAAAATCCAAAAGCATGGAAACAATTGCCAAAAGTCCAAGGCGCAGCGACTGAAGTCAGGAGGAGTTAAAAGAAAGAAAGTGCACCTTTAAATGCAAAGGCGCTCTCAAATCCTTGTAAAAGAGCTCCAGGCTCCCTCCCGTGCAAATTGTAAACTTAGAAGGGTGGTAGGACTAGCTAGGAAGTGAAAGAATGGAGAAAAAGGGCCTAGGCCATGGCTAGCCATGTAAAAATTGAGGCTGACCACCCATGGGAAGTAGGGCATGTATATAAAGTTGAAAAGTGAATGAGAAGCTCATTGTTGTGTGTGGAAAAAGCTTCTTCTTTTTCTTCTCTTCTTCTTTCCTTCTTGCTTGTGCTTGAGAGAGGGAGTGAGTGAGTGTGTGAGAGTGAGGGATCGAGGAGAAGAAGCTCCCTATCTCCTCATTCATCTTCTTCTCTTCCCCACCCTTCTCTTGTCTTGTGCGGCTATGGGGGATGGAGCTTGTTGGAGAGGGATTGAGGTTGCTTGAGCTTGCCTCAAGGATCGTGGAGCTACCGGCATGCACAGGAGATGAGAGTACTCTATCGAGCATCAAGGTAAGATCACTAAACCCCTTAGGTAGGGAGGGTGCATCAGCTATGTGAGAGGTAGCCATGGTCGCTCGGCTTGAAACGCTTGACCAATAAGCGGTCCATAGGTCTCGGGGGTTGATCTTGAAGCTCCCTTCATTTTGGTTCCGTTGCCAAGACAGATGGAATCGAGCCTTGAGCACCGCGCACTTCAAATCGAGCATAGAAATAGGGTTTTCAAACGGAACCAGTGCTTGAGATAGATAGGAGATTTAGGTGGTTTGATCTTCGTCGGAACAAGTAAGTATTTTGGTTTCTTGTTGAGTAGGCAAGTAGGTAAATCAACCTTAGCCATTGTTTTGGATTTTTGTTGCATTAGGATAGGATTAGGACCAAGGAAATAGAAAAAAGTAGTAGGGTTTTTGCTGCTGTATAACAGGCTCAAACAGGAAAAAGAAGGGCAAAAAAATAAAATCTAGGATTAAATGCTGGTAAGAGGAGCAAGATTAAGGTGAATGCAGACCTGGGTAGGGCAATAAGAGGCCAGGAGTGGCAAGGGAGACCTCATTCTGCATTTGAGAGATTAAGGAAAGCTTGAGAGAGAGAGAGAGATACCTACTAAGCAGAAGAGATTGGGGGGCTCAATCGTGGAGCCATTCCTTTGATCCAAGTATGCAAAACCCTTCCTTGCTTGGCATAGGTATGATCTGGAAAGCCTTACAGGCAGCCATGAACCATGCGTGAAGTAATCATTCAAATCGGCATGTTGCGCCCTGTCACTTTGCACTCAGACCACTGCGTCCAAGTCAGACTCCCAGAATCAGGCAATCAGACCATCCGACTGCAAGAGTCATACCATATATTTTGGGTTGATTGGACCAACGATCTGATCGGACACTGCCTGTCCAGTTGGACCACCCAGCACTCGGACCACGTGGTTCGATTGGACCAAAACCCCGCGTCCAATCGGAAAATCTTCTTAGTCGGCCAATCGGACAACCTTCTCCAATCGGACCCGTGTCAATCGAATGGGCAAGGATCAAACAGTCCGACTCTACTAGTCGGACCAATACCAGTCGAACCTCTTCCAGAACCTCTTCCAGTCGAACCATCCAGACTTGGACTGTCTGACTCCCAGAATCAGACCACTAGGGTAGGACATTTTAAATTGGTAAGTGAGCCGTCTTCTTAGGCTAGGGCTGCTCCAAACCCATCCCCAAATATCCCTAAGTACCGGACCTAGCACTCAAAAGCTAGAGATTGGAGAAACCACACTTGGGTAGCCTAGAGTCAATCTCTAGAAGCGGGCCATAGAACATGTGAGACTTAGAGCTGACTGATCCTTAGATTCCAATCAGGCCTTGACGGAGTGTAGAGTGTGCAGCACAGACCCTAGACAATACGAGAGGATAGCCAAGAAATGCGCTTGGAGCCGTATTAGACTACGAACAAAAGGGGGAACAGTGGGAACTGATTGGTCACTTTGCATTCGCACCCCACACAAATTTCATCATTTAAAGTGCACTAAAAGGAAGAAAGCCTGATTTGGCACTATGCACTGGAAAGCACTAAGCACAAGCGTGAATAAAATTGATAGCTGCTTTTAATAACAAGGAACTCACATAGAATCATAATAATTTCAAAGAACCCACCAGTAGGAGCAAACCCTGGGACATAGCTGGGTGCCATAGATCCCCGTTCGTAGGACCCTGAAGACCTCAAAGAGTTTGAAGATGTTAGGATTGAGGGCAAGTCGATACCCAAGTAGATTGGATTGATCAACAACCTGTGGAGCGAGAGGTTGCAGAAATGTCAAGAGTGGACACGGATAGAGGGGATGACTAGCTAGACTTGGGCGAATTCGCACTCAAATTGTAGCGTGTGGTCAATCAATACGATCGGCTAGCAAGGACCATGATCCATGGCAGACCAATCGAGGAAGTAGTTATGAGTCTTGAGGAAGAGAGGAGGGTAGCTAGGAAGGCACTGCAGAGTATCATATAACCACGAGGAAAGGATGAGACAATTGCGGCAAGACTTGGAGGTGCACGAGACACAATGCATTCTGGCCTTAGTTAGTAAGGTGATGATAGGACCGAACACAGAGAAGGAGAGGGAGCTAGAGGTAGACTTGGCACTGAGCGAGCTTGTCACCAAGCAACTCATAGATAACACATCTGTAGAACAAAGTGCAACTACGCTAGCCACCTCTTTACTCTCCGGCTTAAGAGTCATGCAGGGGGTAAGAAGCCACAACAAGATCCCTGCAGTGGCCAAGCAGCTAGACATGTACCAGCCCAGCAACGACCCCTATAGCTTCGTGGAGAAATTCGAGCAGGTTTGCAAAGCCAACGGTCTCACGGACCTTGCCCAACGCTCGTAGGATTTCAAGCTCTACTTGGGTGATAAGGGAAGGACATGGTACATCAGTATAGATGCAGCAGAGCAAACAGACAGCAGAGCAAACAGACAGCAGAGCAAACAGACTTCAATCACCTAAAGGATCTCTTCATCAAAAGATTTTCAGAGACAGGATACTCGGACAACCTCATGGTCCGACTGATGAATGTCAATTAGAAGGACAAAGAGGACATTAGAGACTATGTCACTCATGTACGTAGCCTGTTTAAGAGAATCCCTACCAACGAATGACCAAATGAGAGAGCGGTCTCTACCATCTTTATAAATTGAATCCACAGTAAGAAACTTTACAAGGCACTGGCAAGCAACCGGGGCTTGCAGAGAGATGTGCTCGCTAGGGTTTTTGATGAGGCAATAAGGGTAGATGACTAGCTTAGAAAGAGAAGCGCTAGAAGCTCGAATTGAGATGGCTCTAGCCAAAGAACCACAGAGAGAGCCACAACCTATAGCAAGAGATCAACCTTTGACATGCAAGATAAGGGAAATGGCATGGTGCAAGACCAAGGGCTTGGCCGAAGTCATGATGGAGCTAGCATGATTGCAGAAGCTGGTAAAGAGACCCATTAGACCGCACGCCCAATGTGTGCATTGTGGAGGCAACCACATCCCCACTGAGTGCCAGGATCCAAGATCTAGACCTTGCACAAATTGCAAAAGGTTTGGCCACAACACAATGCATTGTCGATTGCCAAGGAGGCTTCCTTACGCACAGCAATATAACTCACTATATTACGGGAATAGGCTGTCAAACTTCTATAGAAGAGGAGTCCCATTGGCCCTTCCAGCACCTAATGATGCAAAACCGGCCATCCCTAGATTAGAGATCAATCCCACGGGCATATCCAGACTGTCTGGACCCTTTGTGACACATCCACCGAGTGACACTCTTATCCACTACGTGGAAGAGCCCAATGATGAGGGGTCACATTTTAACCCTTACATCTCGTAAAATGAGGAGGGTAATCGGGTCCTCGTGGACTATCAGCCAATACTGATGATGGCGTTAGGAAGGGGAAGGGGCAGAGGTTTTTCATGGCCAACACAAGACCCAGTTGCGTGCTAGACTTGTGGTCACCCTGGTCACATATCGACATGATGCCCAAAAAAAGAGCAAGCTAATAGGGAGAAAGCTAATCTCAGGTGTGCCGAGTGCGGCATCACCCATCTCTTCAAGGAATGCCCTAGACAAAACATTCGACAATGAGGATACACCCATCCCGCTGCATGTCATGACATGTGCACAAATGTGGTAGGCCGGCATATCACTGCCTTGGCCTAGCAACCTAAACGTTGCCTCGATAGGGAAGAAGATTCATAGGTGGAGTAAGAAGAAAATCGACGCTAAGATCACTCTCAAGATTGACAGGGAGTCGACTCTAGTGAGTGGTAAGAAGGTAACTAATGCTAAGACTCAAATAACCACTCCAAAAATAGCAGAGAAAGGGAGTGCCAAGGTAGGGGAGTACCCTCTCCCAAAGTGCCAATTAGAAGCGATTGAAAAGGTCAAGGAGTGGGTAGAAGAAGCCCAAGAGAACTTGAAGGATGCCGAGACCATCATAGAAGCTGGATCTGATGATTTTTCTAGTGTGAGCACCCCAGTCTCACCCTCTCGACCAAGGTCAACAAATGCGCCCACGCTACAGGTAGCACCACCCAGGAGAAGCTTAGGAGCCACTGGCCAGGAAGACACCCGAAGCCAATGGCCTAGAGGTGCGGGAATGGAGGGGAGGCAAATGACAAGTAACCTCTTCACAACATTAGTAACCACCCCAGTAACCCTGAGCATAGGATGCCTACTTAGGCAGCATTCGACTCTCTAGCTAGAACTAAAGCACTAGGTGGAGGAGCCAACGGAGCAGATTGTGGCTGACCTACATGAGCATGATGCAGTCACACAGATACCAAGCTTGACGCTACACTCGGTACCTAAATCTCTGCACGTAAATGCTTTTTGGGAGGGCCCTGAGACGCACGCGGTGCTACCTATCCTAGCTCTAGGAGACATGACGCAAAAAGGAATGGTAGACACAGGCGCAGGGGTTAGTGTCTTGAGCCACACAGTCTTGCAGGCCTAGGGAAACCCTCCCATCAAGACTGCCCAATTCAATGTCACATTAGAAAATGGAATGAAGGTAAGGCCATTCGGAGTTTTAAAGAATTGGCCAGTGAAGATTGCAAGTGTCCAGTTCTTTGTGCACTTCATTGTGATGAAGGGAGTGGACTACGACATCCTGCTAGGCCGACCCTGGATGAGGAATGCACGAGTCATCGAGGACTAGGGCAACGGTCTAATCTTCTTAGGAATTCGGAAGGAAGTAGTAAGGGTGGAGATGGATACCTGGAAGACAACACCTATTGATCTGGATGCCATCTCAGTCACATTGAGGGGTGACATGCAACCAACCACATCATATGGGCTACTAACCAAGTGTATACCATGCCCTAAGGATGAGCGGGATTGGATGCAGGTCCTTGCAATCATCGATCTACCATTCTCACACGATGAGGAGGAGTGCAAGCAAGCCACGCAAGCCATGCGCATGCCATATGAGGAACACTCAATACCACTCTGCATGGTGACAGGGAGTGCATGTGGTCGGCCCAAACCTGTCACTTTTCATTTCCTGAATAATAAGCTAGAACTCCAAGAGACCCTAGATTATTTGACAAGCGGATTGGAGGGCAATCCTTCCGCTAATCTCTTGCCCCTCAAAAACCTCTTGGGTGAGCACAAGTGGAAGTGGACCAAGTTCACGACCTGAACTTGTTGTACAATTGGGCTCTAGTCACCGACGAGAAAGAAGCTAGAAGGGAGAACCCAGTAGATGACGAGCAGTCAGGGAATGATGGTTCTGACAATGAATATGAGGATTGTTCCCCCATTAGTGAGGAGAGCGAGGAGGAAACAGATATCGTGGAGTACGATACTGATGGAAGGGGGATAGATCAGATAAGAGTAGACTCCAGGCCCCAAAAAAGGAATTCATATGAGATCAAGAGAGGAGTTATGAGATTGGATTGCGATCACTCTTGGTTGGAATGCATAGGGGTAGTGGATTATGAGCAAGCTGGAACTACCCAACCACTAGTGGTACCTATGTTTAAGATAGATGAACCTACTGAACTATGACCACCCAGGGAGACTCCTTCCTCCAGTGAGGGTTGTGAGTTCAACTCGGACCCTGAAATACCCACGCCATCCAAAACCAAACACACCAAGGGGGACTTGCCAATCCACTTAAGGCATAGTCGGCTAAAAGAGAAAAGAAGGAAATGAACAAAAGAGTTAGATGAAGAATGATAGAAGAAATCGCATGACCTACCCAAACGCTTCACTAAGTTCAAGAAGGGTGACAGAGTGGTGGTCCTGCTAGGAGCAAAGAGGCAGGGCCTGACCAACGAGCCTACTAAAGGACCCGCCAAGGTCAAGGAAGTCAACCTGACAGGGGAAGGTGAGAAGCCTCGACCTGTATTCATAGTAGACGACCTGACCAAGGATGAGGAGGCTAGCCTTGTTGCTCTCCTACGAGAGTACGTGGATGTGTTTGCCTGGTCTCTGGATGAACTTAAGGGAGTCAACCCCCAGGGGTTGTGACCCACAACATCCCCATGGTCTCTGACGCTGTTCCTGTAAAACAATGCCCTTACCCCATGAATCCAAAGCATGCCCATGTAGTAAAAGAGGAGATTGATAAAATCATGAGAGTGGAATTCATCTACGAAATAGAGCACACAGACTGGGTATCACCAATAGTGATCGATATAAAGAAAAACGGAAAGATCCAAGTGTGCCTCAACTACAAGAAAGTCAACGCTCCTACAAAAATAGATAACTACCCATTGCCATACACCAAACACATGCTCAAGAAGGTGGTAGGTAAAGAAGCCTATAGTTTTATGGACAGTTTCTCGAGTTACAATCAAGTGCAAGTACACCCCGATGATAGGCACAAGACTTCCTTCGCTATAGAGTGATGGGTATTCGCTTACATCGTTATGCCCTTTGGGTTAATGAACGCACCCACAACCTTCCAATGTTTGATGTGCATGATCTTGAAAGACATGCTCAGAAACAGGCTAGAAGTTTTTTTGGACGATCTATGTGTACACTCTAGCTGGGCAGAACACTTAGAGAAACTATAGGCAGTTTTTGAGCGGTGTCAACTCTATAATCTCTCGTTAAACCCTTTGAAGTGCCAATTTCGGTTGAAACACAGATGCATCCTAGGGCACGTGGTGTCCAAGAATGGCATCGCCACTGATTTCTCAAACATCAGGGCTATTGTCGACTTGTCACCACCCAACAATTATAAGGGTGTTCAGTGCTTCTTAGGTCACACAGGGTACTATCGGCGCTTTGTACTGAATTATGCATTAAATCACAAGACCACTGTACAAGCTGCTAATTGCATTCGAGTAGACCGAAGAATGCCAAAGGGCTTACGAAGAATTTAAAAAGGTTCTCACCAGTGCACCCATCTTATAAGACCCAGATTGGACCAGAACATTCCATGCGCACATAGATGCATCTAAGTTTGCCATTGGAGCTATCCTGTGCCAACGTGGTGAACACAACCTGGATTATCCAATGAGTTTTGCTAGCAGGCAGCTCGCTAACACGGAGATGAACGATTCCACTACGGAAAGGGAGGGTTTGGCCATTGTGTTTGCCATTAAGAAATTTAGACGTTATCTCTTGGCCACACCTTTCACCTTTCTTGTTGACCATCAAGCATTACTCTATCTAGTGAACAAACCTTGAGCTACAAGACGCATTGCAGAATGGTTATTGCTTCTTCTGGAGTTTGACTTCTCTGTAGTTATATGCAAAGGAAAACAACATTACATGGCAGATCACATGTCCCGCATACCCACAAGTGAAGCCGTTGGACAAGGAATAACGGACGACCTTCCAGACACGCATCTCTTTGGCCTGTCGAGTGACAAGGAGTTATTCAAGGCTGATTTAATGCCGTATTGGGCTGAAGATGTCATCCACATGCTTGAACACGGTCTACCTGAGAGACCCATCAAGAAGGCCAAGCTTAGGAGGCTTATTGTGAAGATCCAACCCTATCAGCTGATTTTTGCCAGCCAACTCTATAGGTTGGGGCAAGATGGGTTGCTACATAGATGTGTGTGTGAACACAAGATGCACGACACGTTGAGAGAGGCAAACACCAAAATCATTGGGGGGCAATGCAGTGGAGACACAATAGCCTGCAAGTTGTTGCAATCTCAGTTGTGGTGGCCCACGCTATTTCGTGATGCAGCTAGATTTGTCAAGCACTGTGATGAGTGCCAAAGGACCAAGGTCCTCGCGTGGAAGTACAAAATGGAATCGTCCCCTATAATAGCACGACAACCTTTCGAGAAATGGGGCATTGACTTCATTGTACCCATTAATCATACGGCCCAGTATTCATAGGTTCGATATATCATCGTAGAAATTGACTATTTGACAAAATGGGTTGAAGCAAGAGCCACAAGGAAGAACTATGCAAGGACCATAGCGAAGTTTTTATGGGAGTAGTTCATCTTGAGATTTGGTTGCCCTATTGAGATAGTGAGTGACCAGGGCACCCACTTCATCACTAAGGTGATTGCCCACCTGCTATCAACCTTCCTGATCATCCATAGGAAGTCTTCACTGTACTATCCCCAAGACAATGGCGAGGTGGAATCAACAAATAAGATCTTGGTCAACGTGCTCACAAAGGTGGTTTCCACTTCTCGGAGCAACTAGGATGACAAGCTCATGGCAGCTTTGTGGGCCTATCGAACAACCTATAAAACGGCTGTGGGACAAACGACTTTCAGGCTGACATATGGAACCGAGGCTATCTTGCCCTTAGAATTTTTTATCCCTAGCTTGAGGATAGCCGTACAGGAGCGTTGGGAAGGAAAAGGGTCTTGGACTAACCATCTTATCGAGTTGCAATGCCTCACTAAAACTAGACTCATCACCACCCACTCTCTAATTTGTGAAAAGGCACGAAGAAAGATGTAGTTTGACAAACATGTCAAACAACGTGACTTTGACCAGGGTGACCTTGTGTTATTGTATTCTATGAAGGGCCATAAGCAAAAAATGAGGTTCCAAGGGCTAGGACCTTTTAGAGTGTGTACCATCAGTAGGACGGGAAATGTCAAACTTGAAACACTGAAAGGCAAGGGCATATGCTTTTTCAATGGTAGTCGCATGAAGAAGTACTACCCTCCCATGCATCCTTTACATGAGCCCCCTATGATAGAGGCCCTTGTCAATGTATGCATCACAACCATCACCGAGATAGAGGATGATGAGAAAGCTGTTGCTCCAGCTTATTTACGAATCATTGCCACAGCCCAAAAGACACATTCTTTTGATGCTTTGATTGATGAGGGAGCAGAATTCAATGTCCTAACCCTTGCTCATTGAACCCTCATTGGTCAACCCTAGTTGTAGCCAACTAACACTAAACTTAGCCCACGAATCGTATGCACTCCTTGGGAAGTGCCAAGTCGTTGTCTCTATTGAGTCTAAAAGTTTGCCAATCATCTTCTATGTGTTGCCCAACATGAAGGAGGCAGGCAAGGCATCGCTGCTAGGGTGCACTTTCAAAAAACAAACCAGTTGTTACGTCGATTACGATTGGCAACGTATCCACCTTGCCATAGGAAATGAGTGCGTTGTGACAACTTTCAGCAAGGGCAGCATGGGTCCCTCCAAGACTGGTGCTCCACCAATAGAGAATAACATGCCTAAGGCTAAGGAGGGGGGTCATGATCTGTCACACCCCACTCAGCTCACAACACACGACCCCACCAAATCCACTCCTAAGGTTAAGCAACCTACATTTCAATGGGTTCCTAAACATCAAGGCAAGCCTTCCCACAATAAGCAAACGTGACCCCACAGACCTAGGAACTCTCATGCAAAACCTAGAAAGCAGCCTAGACACCAAATCAGTAAACACACCCTTAAGCCGCGATGGATCCCCATAACCTATTATGTGCTCAAGGATACTATGATGGCAACAACTGGATCTAGGTGCCCAAGATGCCAGCCCTTAAGAACAAACCCCTTACATAGCTTGTGGCCACACCTACTTCAAGCAACGTGTTTACTAAACAACCAACCATACCTAAGATCCAAGCTGCCAAATTTATGACAACCACAAAGCCCGAAGCGCCAAAACTTGAATCCATCTATCGGCCAAAGCCACAATCCACTGGCTTTAAACCAACCACTACTGATACCATCACAAAGTCTCTAGAGACTCGACCAATCAATCCCATGCAACTTGAACCCACGATGTCTCTTGAGATCTCACAAATTCATCAACCTACGTAGCAGCTAGATGTCCTGCAATCATTTAATGTGACTGACTCCTGTAGGCTCAAAGTAGCTCATGATGAAGGTTGCACGTTCGCCAAGCCGCAAGACATCCAACCATCCTTCCAAGCAGATGCTCATCCGAAGGAACAATCTAGTGGAACATCATCGCTAATGCATCCATCTAGTTCTGTTCCGCCACACCCACCAGCGAGCCTTAGGCCTTCGTATGAGTGACGCTCGTTCCTTGCTATGGCCAAGGACCTTGCTACCAATTCAGGTGATGACTTGGTCACTTATACTAAAATGCTAGACATCACATTCAAACCTTTGCCCGCAGTTATGAGTGGCTAGGCCTTGGCCTTCTTGATGAGCCACTTGCTTCTGAAGTCCGTGCTTTACCATGCACCTGGGAAGAGTACGAGCTCATGACCATCAACTTTCCCAAGGTTGCAACTGAGTTGATCACTAGTGGTGAAGTCTCAAAGGAGTAAGAAATCATCAGTAGGATGTTGACCTCATACTGAAAACCTGCCAGCTTTGCACCAATCTAGGAGCTTGAAGAGCTCCTGAGTCTTGCAAACTCTACCTCTTCCTTCTTACAGCAATGGCAAGCCTTACAACTCCAATGGAAGGAGAAAGGTTTCCAAATTATGAAAAATGTTGAGTAGAGATGCGCAATCAAGGCTGCGGAACATGACCCCACGTATGTAGCTCCTACTTCTTTTAGGGTTATGGCTAGCCTGCGTAACAAACTGCTTGACCACCATCTATTGGCCCATCCTTACATCGACCAAATCCTTATAGCAAAGGAGCTACACGTGGCCAACCGCCTCGAATCTGGCACTGTGCTCCACGATGTCCTAACGTACATCACACAAGCATCCATTAGATCGCATGAGCTTGACTATCATGCCCAATTGAAATACAACCCAGATTTCTACCAATGGCTACCGTCAAAGTAAGCACACCACACTGCACTTTAACGCCCTTGCCTCATCCTATTCAATCCTAGGAAGGATCTTCATCTTCCCATGAGGAGGAGGGGTAAGGTGATTAGGGAAACATAACACAAAGGAAAAACATAATGAAGAGTGAACTATGCATAAAAACTTGAGAGCAAAGCGCACGTGGAAAATTCATGTCTTCTCTTCTAGTGTGATATTCCTCAAATTTCATTTTCTTGTGCAGCTTTTCTAATCGTTCGAATCTTTCATAATATTATGATTCAGTCTTGCCTATCCCGTCAACACTAATTATGAGTACTGTCGCATGGCAGGCACCCACAATGGCAGGATAGGAGAAAGGCGGTAAGCTTCTGTTCACAGAAGAAGACCAAGCCAAGTACGGGATAGGTGTGGAGACACGGGGATTTAATCAGTTTACCTTCAAGCACATCCTAAACTTGGACAAAGCCATCCTAGAGGAGCCAGTAGTAAACTAGCTGGTGGACAAGTGTGCTCTCCAAAAGTATGTGGAGAAAGTGGGACAAGCAGTGGATTACAGCGCTTGTACAAAGTTCTTGAGGAGTTTTGATGCTCAGAGGAACTATGGCACAGTGACAGTAAGAAGAGGGGATATTGTCCACTAGGTAGAGGTACTGCTTAATGCGGAAGTGGTGGAGAAGGCCCTTGGCTTGGCCCCCAAGGTGGTAAAGCATCATAGAAGAGACATATATGGCATGCTGGGGATGAACAAGAGTGAAGTGCGCACAGTGGATGGAGTAAGCTTGGCAGACATCCCAAAACCAGAAGTGAAGATGCAAGAAAAGATGGTCCACGCCCTCTTCTTAGGACAAAGGTACAATGCTTTGATGAGCAGGATCAGTGTCCGGGTGCTAAAAAGCATAGCGGCAGGGTCCCTTGAAGAAGTGGATTGGAACGGGTTCGTCATAAAGACCATCAAGACAATAGCAAGGCCCTTGCTACAGGCATATCAATGGTTGGAAGAGAGTCCCCTGCCTCTACAGTGAGATCAGCCCGCAATAAGTCCTATGCCAAGGCTTCTACCATCAGATACGGTGGTGTACTAATTGCCATTATTCACGAGGCCACCAAGGAAGCAGGGGGAATTGAAGATATGGCCGCATCCCCTAGTCACTACCTCATGAGGAAGGTAGATCAAGTGAATGCACCATGAGTGACAAGGAAATGCCTGAAGCTCCATCCACACAAGCCAAAGCTAGGGCACAAGGAAAGGCGAAAACGACCAAAATACAAAGACAGAGTAGGGAAAATATAAGTAAAGAAGAGAAACTTGAGTTGAAAAGAGCACAAGAGGAGTCCACGAGAATAAAGGAGGAACAAAGGAGAAAATAAGACAAAGAATTTGAAAGAATCAGAGAAGAGTCACAAAGAGCCAAGGAGGAGAGGGAGAGGAAGAGGAGAGCGGAGGATGAAGCTAAATACATAAGGAGGAAGGAAGCGGTGGACTTGGCAGAGGCAACTCATAGGTCCGTAGAAGAGACCCATGGAGGGAGAGAGATGAGCCTACTGAGCCTGCCTCATGAGGCTGGAGTTAGTGGCAACGTAGAAATAGCCCCGATGGTTGCAGGAAAGGGCAAGGCCCCAATGCACCCCATCCCCTTTTCCCTTATGCCACTCCCAACTAAAACCACACCCACCACGACAGTGGAGTCGGTGCCAGCTATGGACACGACACAACTAATGGCAATGATACAGCTCCTAGCTAACAAAGTGGCGGAGATTGCCCCTGAAGCAGGAACAAAGAGGCCAGTTGCAACAAATGCAAAATCATGGCGAGACCCTAAGCAGCAGAAACTGTAAGCATCGACAAATACGGCCCCTCTTACAATGCCACCAACAGCAGACTACGATGCATATGTGGCTGAACTCCTCACTCAATTGAATCAGAGGAGAAGAAAGCGGCTTTGGCAGAGCTGACCATCGAAAAGGAAGCCTCGGCAGCTTTGAGGCAGCTCAAAATGTCCAAGCAGGCTGTAGCTCATCAAAAAGAGCTTAAGAATCTACAGGAGCAGTTGGATGCCAAGACCAAGGAAGCTCAAGAAAGTGACGATCATCTGAGGCGAAGGCTAGAGGAGGAAGAACAAGATGCACTAGCCCTTCTAAATAGTCAAAAAATGTTAATTCAGTAGTATAATGAACTGATGGAAAGGACCGCTCGCTTGGAGGTGCAATGGCAGCAAGAAGGCCAGGAGGCGGGAGAGCAACGACAAGAGCAAGAGGATGACCTACTGTTTCAACTATGGTATGAAATAGAGGAGCAAGGAAGGCTAGAAAGAGAAATCCAAGCCCTGGAGAAACAAAGGCAAGATGCCACAAGAAGAAGCATGTAGGAGTTGAAAAATGACTTGGAAAACACAAAAAGCAATGTGGAAGCCCTCATGACTATGGGGATAATAGAAAGAATATTGCACTTTGCAGAGCTAGAAAGCCGCGAGCAGATCCGAAACAGTTTTCGGAGAGGTTTGCAGAGGTAGAACTGCAACTTACCATTGTGGAACAAGGAAGAAAAATAGCCAAAGAGCAGCTAAACCGCCACAATAAAGAGAAGGCGTAGATGCTAGACTTAGTAAATGAGTAGCAACAAGTGGTAATGATGCTGTCTCGACAAATGGAGGAGGGGAGGAAAAAGATGGAAGAAAGGGCACAACAATGGGAGTAGCACAACTTCAAACGAGTGCATGGATTAACAAAATGCCTTGTGGTGGGTGAAGGTGAACGAATGTTTGCAGAATCAAGAGTGGAGGCTACCAAAGTGTGATCACATACTCAGAGACAAGCCTTCTTGAGCATGGTGCTGAATGTCACCCAAGTTGAAGTCGAGGACTCAATGAAAAGGATGAAGTGAAAGTTGGAATTGATGTCTCGTGCCTTAAGATACGGCCTTCAAGAACACGCCCTTCCAACCGGCATAGATATTACTGCAGCACAACAACACAGCTACCTACGGCAAGCCGGCCTTTCCATTGATGAACTCAAGGAAATAGGGTTTGAAAAACAAGTGCAACATCCACCTCTTGAAGACCAACTGGCGGCAGAGCAAGCCATGGAAGAGGGGCCGGACTTTGAGCAGGAAGATGAGGAGAAACATCACAGAGAGCCTAGTCCGCCCTTGCCTGAATTGCCACCGAAAGAGCTAGAAGGGGCACAAATCCCTCAACACGTAATAGTAGCCCAAAGAAGAAGGCAAGATCTTACGGAGCAAGCCCAAAGGAGAGCAAGAGTATGGCCACAATAACTCCATGAGAAGTTGGCTATATGGCAACAACGGGAGTTCCAGACACGACCCTTTGAGCTGTCCTTTTCCTATCCATGTGCTTTGGATCGTGTCCTACCCTTAGAGATGGTAGCAAGGGTCAACAGAATGGCAAATGACCTTGCTAATAGATGGATAGAGGAGAGAAACATTGCGGTTACCAGATGGAGGCAGAAACTAGCAGAATATTGGTAGGACAAAGTGAACCAAGTTTCCAAGACCATCCAAGGCTACGAGGCACAACTGAAGTGGAGGAGGAGGATTTGGGATACCAACTCTGATGCCTAGACTACTTTTGTTAACTCATTGCCTAAAGAGCGGAATGACCCCATCTACATGCCCTATCCCTGCAAACATGGAGTCGACCATGATAGGAACCTGCATGGGACCCTTGACTTTCCAATGGTCTACAACGTCAGTGCACAGACTCCCAAGGGATGCTTGGCTTTTAGATTGGAGGATATCCTTCCATCTATCAACCACTTCCTTGAGGATTTCTCCTCATATCCAGACCCAGCATTCATAACAACCTATAATTACCTTAGGCTTGTTAAGTTCCTGCTTAAGCAAAAGCCTGCAGCTGAGGAAGGCCACCTTCCCCAGCTCTTTTTTTATATCAATTTAGGCATTGATAGTTGTGCCATGAATTGGCTCATGATGAGGGCAACTTTACTCCCCTCTTTCTGCATGAAAATCCTAGAGAACATGAGCGATAGTCGCTTCACGAGGTGTAACCATCTCTTTTTTTCATCAACACCTCTGAAGGTACGAGTTGGCATCAAAGAATATCTACAAAACTGCGCATTTTTGACTAAGTGCCTGAGGCCACCTCATGGACCCTCCGATGATGATACGAGTACAGAGTGTAAGAACTCTTTTGGTATTCCAGTCACAGTCATCATCAATATGTCGTCCAAAAAAAAAAAGAGACACAAAATAGGTGCAAGAAAGAGAAAAGCATGGGGTTGAGCTCCCCATGACACATCTTGAGTGCCACATTCACTGAACCTAGGGTTCCCCCCTAGCCCCTTCTCCACCTCATGCTTCGGGTACATCAAGGGAAAGACTATCAGACCTGTCACCCTAAGCCCTGCACCACACCCATGATGATGCACGAACTGGGTCCTCAAGTGTGGGACAACACCGCAGGCTTCGACCCAACTCCCAGTTCCACCACCATGTGCGCTACATGCACCACGGAGAGGCAAACACACCCCTTAGGAAGTGCACAAATTTTCCTTGCAGGTTAAGATCAGGCCGTATCAACGAGAAAGACATCAACCAATGGATCTGCCCCAACAGCATTTTCAATTTCAAGGGCAAATCTTTGTCAAGACACCTTTCCAGAGGGACCCAATTCACACCATTTTTTATTTCAAGAATGAATCTCTCTAACACCATCCTCGTCGACAAAGGCATGTATACAAACTCAAAAGGCCACCCGTCCACCAACACTACCTCCTTCCAAGCTACCACCCATCAGTGCCATGGGACTGGCACTCGGGTAGGAGGGGGGTAATGTTTGCTGCAACACCAAAAAGAGGAAAAAAGTGGAAAAATAGAAAAATATGAGAAGCAGGAAAAGGCAAAGGGAAGGCATGAGAAGGCTCCCAGAAGAATAATAAATCCAAAAACAATCCAAAAGCATGGAAACAACCACCAAAAGTCCAAGGCGCAGCTGCAGAAGTCAGGAGGAGTTAAAAGCAAGAAAGCACACCTTTAAATGCAAAGGCACTCTCAAATCCTTGTAAAAGAGCGCCAGGCTCCCTCTTGTGCAAATTGTAAACTTAGAAGGGCGGTAGGACTAGCTAGGAAGTGAAAGAATGGAGAAAAAGTGCCTAGGCCATGGCCGGCCATGTAAAAATTGAGGATGACCGCCCATGGAAAGTAGGGCATGAATATAAAGTTTGAATGAGAAGCTCATTCTTGTGTGTGGCAAAAAGCTTCTTCTTCTTCTTCTCTTCTTCTTACCTTCTTGCTTGTACTTGAGAGAGGGAGTGAGTGAGTGTGAGGGAGTGAGTGCGTGAGAATGAGGGATCGAGGAGAAGAAGCTCCCCATCTCCTCTCTTCATCTTCTTCTCTTTCCCACCCTTCTCTTGTCTCTGGTGCGCAGATCGGACGTTGTATGCTCGTGTAGTGAATGCCGAAAGGTCCCCAAGAACAATGAACTCTACTTTTTGCACAAGTTACAAGGTAAAAAGCATAAACGACAAGAGCAAGAGACCAATTGGGTGCAATCTCCCCCCATGCCTTGTGTGAGCGCTTCACAAAGCATGTATTTTATGTATATTTCATCTTCATGCTCAATAATAGCCCAATTTACAAAAATATATCAAGCTTTTAGCTTTTGAGTTTGCTTTAATACAAAAATAGGAATAAAGCTAATGGACGGTGCCCAAAGAGTCTGGCATGCCCAATACAATGTCCAAATAAAAATAACATAACCGTGCACCCATACGCATACAAAATAATAATAAATAATCGATGCCTCAATAAATAGGCATGACAAAATATAGGCGTGACGCCTATCAGAATATAATCCATAGATCGAATACTCGCTATCCTCCAACGCTTTCCTCCGCCACTGCTGCTATCTCTACCCATCAACTGAAGCATTCACAATCGTTAGTAAAATAATATAATTAAACCGACAAAAGTGAATACCTAGCAGTATTCAGCTACATAAATAAATCAACTGGTTAGAAATAAATCCTAACCTTAATTTATTATGAGTGCGCACTCTAAACTCATAAACGTTTATTAATTTAATATGCATTTTGCGGAATCACCCGCTATGGAATCACCCATGTACACACTAAATTAATGAAACGCCCAAAAAGGACAAGCGTCCCCATCAACTTCTCGCACAAAGAATCCACTTTGTGTATGAGCCCCGATCATTAAAGTTTACGGAATCCATAGTAAAACCTCACGGAATCCACCGTGAAATATGCCTCCTGGCATCATACCCCCGGGGTGGGATAGCAATTGACCTTAATTGCTATTAGCTCAATGTGGAGCTAACAGAGTGGGGAAAGCATTTAAGTCTCTAGCGTGCATCCATTGTGCTTCCTCTACTGGATGGTTCTTAAATTTAACTAGATATCTAGAATATCTTCGGCCAGTTCTAGTGGTCATAAAGTCAGTGTCTATAATAGCTTCTGGTTCAAGTATTTCAGTCTCTTCCTCTAATAAAGGTGGGTTTTCATAAACAGGGTGTACAGGTAATTGGCCTCTAAATGGTCTCAATAAACTAATGTGAAATGTGTTGTGAATTTTCCAATGAGGGGGTAATTCTAACTTGAATGCATTATCATTAATTTTATGAATGATCCGAAATGGTCCATAGAATCTAGGGGTTAATTTGACAACTGGGTGTTTATCTACACTTTGCAGTCTACGTTTTTCTATTCTCAACCAAACATAATCATCAACTTTGAAATTCATTGCTTGTCTTTTCTTGTTGGCTTGTTTGGTATATGATTGCTGGGCTTTAGCAATCATATCTTTAACTTCATCAAAAATACTGTTATGCATACTAGCAATATCATCAACACTCTGAATTCTATTTGACAAAGATGCAACAGGTGTAGATAATCTATATCCATAAATGACTTCAAACGGTGCTTTCTTTGTAGATGTGTGTGGTGTATTGTTATATGCAAACTGTAATAAATGCAAATGTGTGTCCCATGTCTGAGGTTTAGAAATAGTATATGCACGTAAAAGATCTAGAATTGCGCTGTTAGTGGCTTCTGTTTGTTCATTAGTTTCTTGATGAAATGCAAATGAGAAATCAATCTTTGTGCCTAAGTTAGCAAACAGAGTAATCCAAAAGTTGTTACAAAATCTAGAATCACGATCTGAAATAATAACTTTTGGCAATCCATGGTTAGTAAAAACAGTTTTCAAAAATAACTGTGCTGCTTGTGATGTTGTTAAAGTTTTCTTACATGGAATGAAATATGCTTGTTTACTAAATCTATCTACAACTGTCCAAATCATATCATGGTTAGATTTAGTATTAGGTAAACCAGTTATGAAATCCATAGAAATTTGTTCCCAAGGTTTAGATGGAATAGACAAAGGCATAAGTAATCCATACTGTTTACCATGATGTCTCTTAACTCTTTGACAAATCAAACATTCAGAAACAAAGTTAGATACATCAGTGTCCATATGCGGCCAATAAAAATCTTCAGTTAACGTACGTAAGGTAGATATGATACCTCTATGACCTTGATACGGGGACAATGAATTTCATTCAAAACAAAAGATCGGAATGGAATTGTAACACACAATCTCTTTTCATAAAACATAAATCCATCATTATATGACAATGAATCAATAGGAATGAAATTATTTTGAACTAATTTATTCCAATCAGCATGAAAAGTAATATCCTGATGATATGTATCTTTCATAGCAATCAAAGAATCAAAAGATATAACAGAAATATTATGAATGGTAGGTCTTCTACTCAATGCATCAACCCACTACATTTTCTTTTATGGGTTGGTATTGAATGATAGGATGAAAACATTGAATAAAGGAGGTCCATTTGATATGTCGGTCAGAGATTTGAGGTTGGCTAAGTAAATGTCTAATACTTTGCTGATCGGTCTTGATCATAAATTCTGAACCCATTAAGTAGTGTTTCCACTGTCTTAATGCTTGTACAACTGCTAATAATTCTTTGTCATATGTGGAATATTTCAGCTCAGAAGGTTTCAGCTTACAACTAGAATAGGCTATGGGATGGTTGTCTTGAATAAGTACAGCTCCTATTCCTGATCCACTAGCATCGATCACTACTAGAAAGAATTGTCTATTAAAATCAGGCAACTGTAGAATAGGGGTATGGGTTAATGCATGTTTTAATAAGTCAAAGCATTTCTGTTGATTTTCGGTCCAATGATAAACAATTCCTTTCTTTAGAAGTTTAGTTAATGGTAAAGCAAGTAATGAAAAATTACGTACAAACTTCCTATAGAAACTAGCAAGACCAAGGAATGAGCGTAACTCATGCATGTTTTTAGGTACAGGCCAATTCAATATTGCATCAATTTTCTTAGGATCAACTTTAATTCCATCAGATGATACAATATGACCTAAATACTCAATTTTTGTTTTAAAGAATTCACTCTTTTCAGGATTTGCATACAGTTGATTTTCTTTCAATAACTGAAAAACCAATGACAAATGCTCATAATGTTCTTTCTCATTTTGACTAAACACCAAAATATCATCAAAGAAGACAATTACACAATACTGATATTTCAAAAATATACGATTCATCATTCTACTAAAGGTAGTAGGTGCATTAGTCAATCCAAATGGCATGACTAAAAATTCGTAATGACCAAACTGTGTTCTAAATGCAGTCTTGAATATGTCAGACTTATCTAGTCTCACCTGATGATAACCAGACTTAAGGTCTATTTTACTAAATATAGCAGATCCTTGCAGTTTGTCCATAAGGTCATCAACTCTAGGAATAGGATACCTATTCTTTACAGTGATTTTATTTAAAGCTCGATATTCAATGCACATACGATAGGTATTATTCTTTTTCTTGACTAACAGAACAGGTGTACCGAATGGAGAACTACTAGGTCTAATCAATCCTCTATTTAGTAACTCCTCAACTTGACTCTGGATTTCTTTTTGCTCTATTTGGTTATGCCTATATGGTCCTTTGCAAGGAGGTTGTGTGCTAGGGATCAAATCTATCTTATGGTCTTCTGGACGTGAAGGAGGTAAACTAGGTGGTAGGTCTTCTGCAAAACAGTCCTTAAAATATGCAAGAAATTCTTTATGCCTAGGGTGCATATGACTTTCTTTTACTTGCAATTCATTCACCCAAATGAGATAAGATTTACTACTCTTGCGTAATGCACGTTTAGCTTGAGTATGCGAAAGCAGTGGAAAAACGTAAGATGCATGCATACTATATAATGTAATAGATTTTCCTTGAAAATTAATATTCATCATGTGTGTGGAATAATCTATATCTGGGTTATGCTGATGATGCCAAGGCATACCTAAAATGATGTCACTCGACTGTAATGGAACAACTAGAAAATTTCTTCTTTCAGTGTATGGACCAATTTGAATCTCTAAGTCTTGCACTTCTTGTGTACCATTATACCTAGTGCCTAAGAATGCAGCTTTGATGCCATAATGCATAGGTACAGTCTGTAATTTCAATTCTTTTACTAATTTTGCTGAAATAAAATCATGAGTACTACCGTCATCATCCAAAATAGTCTTTTCCTTTCCATGCACCAAACATTTCATAGTCAATAAAGAATGTGGAGTAGGCATACCTAGTAAAGTATCGGAAGTAGTAGTAATGTCGTCCTCATCTTCAGTGAAATCAGGCATATCTTCATGTTCGTCTTCGTCCATTGCTCCAAGGTAGTTTATATGAGCTGGTGGCTTCTTTGAATAACAATTTGCTGCTAGATGTCCAGGCTGGTGGCATTTATAGCATACTATTGGCTTGGCTTTGGTTACATTATTTGGAATGGCAAGAAGTCTAGGTACATTAGGATTTGGCTGTGGAATAGGCTTAGGGTTTTGATTGAGATTGGATGGTAATGCAGGTGGTTTTGCCCAATTTTTGCGGAAAGATGATGAAGAAAAACGACCTGGATTAAATCTTCTAAAATTGGAATTGAATTGCTTAGATCCATAATTACCATTGGCTTGGAATTGCTATGGTCGTCTGTCTCTACCTCGTAGCTTATCTTCAGTGTCGTGAGCTAGTGAAATGGCATCTTCAAGGGTAGCAGGCTTAAACATATTAACTTCAGTGTAGTAATGCCCAAGGAGTCCAAACATATACTTGCGCTTGTGTGTCGCTTCTGGTACATCTTCAAGCATGCGTAGCTGGAGTAGTGCATTCCAAAAACGCTTTGTATACTAAGGTATAGGCTCACGATCCCGTTGTTGGAGAAGATCCCATTGCTTAATAGCTTTCTCATGAAATTGGGGAGGAAGGAAATTCTGCATGAACTTCTTCTTGAAATTCTCCCAAGTATCAGGACAATCTATGCTCTTGCGTACTATAGTCCACCAAAGAGATGCTCTGTCTACTAAATGATTAGTAACACACTTGATTTTATCTTTTTCTGCATAGGTTTCCTCATGGAAATAGTCATCAAACTAACTAATGAATGCTAGAACAGTTTTTCCTTCTCGTATGCCATTGAAAGTACGGAATTTGAAACTTCGTTTACTTATCTTTGATTCCTTGCGGATGGTTTGAGCTTCAAGAGTTGCGTCGATGGTACGTCGAATCAAATCTTCAGCTTAAGGTTCTTCTTTGTCGGTAGATGCTCTTTGTAAATTTGCCAGTTGAGCTTGCAATGCTTGCCTAGCCCTTCGTTCTTCTTCCAATTGCATCATGATTAAGTCCAGCTTTTTCTCCATCGTAGGCTCAGGTAAGTCGCCTTCAGCCAAAATCAGGTTAGCGGGTGTTGAGATATCGAGCTCCACTCGTGATACGCCAGGGTGACCGTTGTGTATTCATGTCACCGACTTGTCAGTTGCAGATGCAGTTGGTACATCGTCCATGAATAATAGCTACATGATAGCTATCCTTATCTACTCTAGTTCGTGGCCCAATTAGTATGCCACCTTAGTTAGTTGAGTTTGGTTTGAGACCCATATATAGGGTTCTTCTATTTCCTTGTACTTGAGTTCTTTTGGCTTACACAACTAAGAAGAGGAAAACTGTTTTCAGCCTCCACCCTTGTGTGTATTCCCCCATTGTGCAAGCAAGAAAGCTACAAGTCGACTCCTTCCTTCTCTCCCACAATCTTGACATGGTATCAGAGCCTTGTTCGTGGTAAGGAGCTCAAGAAAGCAAGCCAAGCTCACGGTGTTCTGGTAAGAGGAGTAGTGTTGCTTTCATTTTCTGTTTTTGGAGCAGATCTCTACAGGTAGCACAACCGAAAATTGCAAGAGTGCATTGTCTCAGGTTGAGACGCCCTTCGCGGTGAAGCAAGAGGGCAGTATATGCTGCGGGTAAGGGCTTTAGCCCATAGCGACCCTGTTCTTTTTATTTGAGGCCATTTCGGGGCCTATTTTGGAGGCGGAAGTTTTCTGCATGCACTCAGGAAAAGGCCCTGTTTTATGCTGTGCAACCACTGTTCTACGGGTCGGTGAAAAGTTACTGTAGAAATTGCATCGTATGCCTGTGCGCAGAGACATTGGGAGTTACAGAATCATCCTTGTTGCCTGTTGATGCAAAATCGTCACCAGGAAGTGACTGTGTGGTTAAATACCACTTTCGTCAGTTTTACAGATTTTCCCTTGTGAGGCTGAAGCTGTGTTCTTTGCAATGACAGAATTTCTTGCAGTGTTCTGTAATGGCGTCTGATTCTCTTTCACAGATTGTCACTGAAAAGCTTGACAAGAACAACTTCCAAGCATGGAAGTTTAGAATGACGAATTTCCTTATGGAGAAAGGATATTGGGAATTTTTTGTAGGAAATGAAGAAGAACTAGTTCTTCCTGATGTTTCCAATCAACAGCAAATGCAGGCATTTAAAGCATGGCATGAGAGAGCCACGAAAGTTATGTACTGGCTGTCTATCAGCATTTCAGACTCTATGATTGTGCATATTCAAGATGCAAGTACGCCAAAGGAGGCATGGGATACTTTGTCAAAAATGTATAGCACAAATACGCAAGCCAAGAAAATGCAGCTCAAGCAAGAGTTGCACAATGTGCAAAGAGAAAATATGAGCATCAATGACTACCACATGAAGGTGAAGAAGATTGCAGATGCACTTGCTTCCATTGGGTCGCCAGTGGAAGATGATGATTTAGTTTCCGTGACCTTGAATGGTCTAGGAAAGGATTATGCACAGTTCTGAACATCCATTTCCATCCGTGAAAGATTTCCTGATTTTGAGGAGTTGATTGCTCTTCTAATTTCTGAGGAGCAGAGAAATGGTGGTGCATCCTCTTCCAAAGGAACTTCAAAAGAAGCTGTCTTCTACTCAAATGCTGGAAGAGGTAGAGGCAGAGGTAGAGGAGGCCGATTTGGAGGCCGTGGTAGAAATCAGAATATGCAGCAAACCCAGGAAAATAGTCCTATGGAGGAGGACGTGGTAACTCAAGAGGCAGGGGAAGCCAAAGAGGTCGTGGTGGATGGCAAAGAGGCCAAAATGCAAACAGTAATGTTGAATGCTACTACTGTGGTAAAATGGGTCATATGGCTAAAGACTGCTATAAAAAGAAAAATGACATCATGAATGGAAAACTGCAACAAGGGAATTATGCATCTTCTAATAGACAGGGTGATGACAGAAATGAGTATTTGTTTATAGTGCAGCACATGAACAATTCTGTGGCAAGTGCAGAAGAAAGCAACGATGTATGGTATGTTGACTCAGGTGCATCAAACCACATGACAGGTCATGTAGAATGGATGGAGGATGCAAGGAAAATAGAAAAACCAGGATTTGTGGAGACTGGAGATGATACTGCACATCCTATTGTGCAGATTAGAAAAATTCATTTGTCTATGCAGGATGGGAAAAAGAAATATCTGTCTGATGTATTTCATGTCCCGAATATCACCAAGAATCTGGTTTCTGTTGGTCAAATGGTTGAGCAGGGCTTGCAGGTCAGATTTAATCCTCATGGATGCTTTGTTGAGGATATGAAAAATAAAGGTCGCTTGATAGCAAAAGGAAAGAAGAAGGGCAGAATGTTTACGTTGGATGCAGACATGTCTGAATTGAGTGCAGCAATGTTTGCACATGGGACCGGTGTAGTTGCAGATATTGATATCTGGCATAAACGCATTGGTCATGTTAATGTACAGCAACTTAAATCAATGCAGGCCCAAAATATTGTTGCAGGATTGCCAAAATTCAAGGTTGCAGAAATGCATAAGGTATGTGAAGCTTGTCAATTTGGAAAACAGGCAAGGAAACCATTTCCTAGACATGTTCAAGAGAGTAAGAAGCCATTGGAATTAATCCACTCTGATGTGTGGACTGCTAAAGCTGCATCTCTTGGAGGCTGTCATTATTTTGTCAGTTTTATTGATGACTATAGCAGAAAAGTTTGGGTGTATTTTATGAAAAAGAAAAGTGAAGTTTTTGGGCATTTCAAAACTCTTAAAGCTATGGTTGAAAAAGAAACAGGCCTGCAAATAAAATGCCTAAGGTTAGATGGAGGGGGAGAGTACCTCTCAAATGAGTTTGCAAGGTTCGTGCAGGAGCATGGCATAAAGCAGCAATATTCATGCAGTCATACCCCACAACAAAATGGAGTTGCAGAAAGGAAAAACAGGCATATTGGAGAGGTATCTCATGCCATGCTCAATGAAAAAGACTTGCCAGATTTTTACTGGGCTGAAATAGTTGCTACATCAGTCTATATAATGAACAGGACTCCCACTGTAGCAATACATGGGATGACTCCAGAGGAGAGGTATACTGGTAGGAAACCAGATATTTCTCATTTGAAAATTTTTGGTTGCATTGCCTATGTACATGTGCCAGATGAGTTGAGATCCAAGTTGGATCCAAAAGCTGAGAAGTGCATCTTTATTGGTTACTCTCTGCAGCAAAAAGGGTATAGATGCTATAACCCTTCTACTCGTAAGTTTACAGTGAGCAGAGATGTTGTTTTTTATGAGATGAGTAGCTGGTATAAACCAATAAATGTGATTGATGATGTAGATGCACAAAATGGTAATGCTGCGCAGAATTCACATCAGCAGTCACAAAATATTAGTGGACCTGGAGCGTCCTCTAGAAGTGGTTCACATTCTTCGCCATGGACAAGCAGATTGAGATTAGGAGAATCTTCTCAAAGCAATACAGATAGTGGTATATAGGTATCACGAAAAGGAAAAGAGAAGGTTGATCAGCTCATGTTTGATGTGAATGCAGATCACTCTTATGTGGATGGTGAATCCAGTGGCTTAGAACAGAGCATTGATGATGAGTTGGGTATTCCTTCTATTGTTACACCTGGAGTAAGGAAGACCAGGGATGTTTTGAGAGCACCTGGGAGTGAACCTAATTTGCGCAGGTCTACCAGAGCTAGGTATCCTGTGGATAGGCTGAAATATGATGGATTTACAGCCATTCACTATGCATATATGGTCAAAGTGATATAGGAACCAGAACCCACTTCTTTTGAGCAAGCCATGGGAAAAGAAAAATGGGAGAAAGCCATGGATGAAGAAATGGATGCCTTGGAAGCAAATGCTACATGGGAATTGGTACCTTTGCCTAAAGGTAAGAATGCAATTGGCTGTAAGTGGGTTTATAAGGTGAAGCACAATGCAGATGGTTCTGTGAACAGATACAAGGCAAGAATAGTAGTCAAGGGGTACGCACAAACATATGGCATTGACTATGAAGAAACATTCAGTCCGGTTGCAAGGATGGCAACCGTAAGAGCAGTCATTGCTATGGCTGCATCAAAGGGATGGTCTTTACATCATATGGATGTAAAGAATGCCTTCTTGCATGGTGATTTGCAAGAAGAGGTCTATATGGAGCAGCCACCAGTTACGTGCATGCTATTCATCCTGAGTTTGTTTGTAGGTTGAAGAAAGCCTTGTATGGCTTGAAGCAAGCACCTAGAGCATGGTCTGACAAGATAGGACAGTATCTTGTCACTATTGGCTTTCAGATTTCCAAGGCAGATTTCTCACTTTATGTGAGAAAAACAGAGAAAGGTATTATGCTACTTGTCATTTATGTTGATGATTTGATTATGACAGGTGACAGTGATGAAGATATCCTTCATGTGACAATGCTATTGAAGCAGAAGTTTGAGATGAAGGATTTGGGAGAGCTACGTTATTTCTTGGGCATTGAGGTGATTAGATCACTAAGTGGGATACAGCTCTTGCAGAGGTAATATGGATTGGACATGCTGTCCAAATATGGGATTACAGGCTATAAGCCTATTTCAGTTCCTTTGGAGCAGAATGTGAAGCTGAGCGCAGATGCAGGTGAGCTTCTGGAAGACCCTACTATGTACAGACGCATAGTAGGAAGCTTGATTTATTTGGCTATTACCAGGCCAGATTTGAGCTATGCTGTTGGATTGGTAAGTCAGTTTATGCAGGCTCCAAGGAAACCACATTTGGATGCGGCTAGACGCATACTCAGGTATGTGAAGTATACATTGCAGTATGGACTATTTTATGAGACTGGGGTTCATATACAGTTGCATGGATACACTGATGCTGATTGGGCTGGTAGCATTTCTGATAGACGATCTACCAGTGGATATGTGTTCTCTTTTGGGAGTGCTGCAGTCACTTGGAGCAGCAAGAAACAGCCTACAATTGCCTTGTCCAGCACAGAGGCTGAGTACAGGGGTGCAGCAATGGATGCATGTGAGGTAGCTTGGTTGCATAAGCTACTTTATGATATGCATCAACCTACAGATGGGCCAGTTGTCATTTATTGTGGCAACATGAGTAGTATATACTTGGCAAATAACCCGGTCTATCATGCTAGAACAAAGCACATTGAGGTGCATTATCACTATGTGCGGGAGAGGGTTTTACTAGGTCTTATTGATCTAGTTTATGTCAGCATAGAGGATCAGGTAGCTGACATATTCACGAAGGCATTGGGCGTAGAGAAGCTGCACAAGTTCAGAGACCTGCTTGGTGTGCAGGAATTGGGATTGAGCTCGAGGGGGAGTGTTGAGATATCGAGCTCCACTCGTGATACGCCAGGGTGACCGTTGTGTATTTATGTCACCGACTTGTCAGTTGCAGATGCGGTTGGTACATCGTCCATGAATAATAGCTACATGATAGCTATCCTTATCTACTCTAGTTCGTGGCTCAATTAGTATGCCACCTTAGTTAGTTGAGTTTGGTTTGAGACCCATATATAGGGTTCTTCTATTTCCTTGTACTTGAGTTCTTTTGGCTTACACAACTAAGAAGAGGAAAACTGTTTTCAGCCTCCACCCTTGTGTGTATTTCCCCATTGTGCAAGCAAGAAAGCTACAAGTGAGACTCCTTCCTTCCTTCCCACAATCTTGACAGCGGGATGAGCGTAGCTCAAGTTCGGGAATACAAGGCTTATGTGTTTTTGGGTATAGCTTTCTCAATCTTCGAAAAATCTGCGATTTATCCTTCTTTGTATGCTGAAAATGCTTCAGCAAACCTGCGTATAGGTAGAGTACCTTCCAATGAACAACTTTGCAGTTTGGAGTTTCTGCGCAGGAACAGTCCTTCTAGGAGTTTTGAGCACAAGTCAGTTCTGACTCCAGTTGACTAGTCTGACTTGCAGAGTTGCAAACTTATGTGATTTGCAGAGTTGCAGACTTGCAGAACTTAGTCGATTTACAGAACTTGCAATACTTGATCAGAAAATACTTGCTGAACTTGATTGTTGTGGTGTGACCTGGAGTTTGTGACTTGCAAAAGTGATTTGCCTTAGATGACTTAGCTTGATTGATTAAGCTTAAGCTTAATGAAGCATAATCGGCGCAGATCGTGGGGGGGGGGGGCGTTTTTTGAGCCGTCGCGAAAAATTCGGAGGTCCTCAGAGACCTCGCGATGAGAAATTGAAGCTTTTAGCTTCTTAAAGCTTAAGCTAAGCTTCTTAAGCCTTAGTGTTTGAAGCTTGAAGATATTGAGTTATGGGGTTTATGACTTATCTCTCTGTGTAGCCACGACTTGATGAAGGAGATGAAGGAGTGGTCCTCTGCCTCTGTAGCCCGGTCCTTCGCGATCTAATAACAGAAGCAGGGGTTCTTGATCGCCAGAAATCTGCCTGTATTGACGGTTCGTGACGAGATTGACCATAGAGCCCGATTGTTCCAGGAGCTCCGCCTTCGCACGAGATGGGTAGCGATTGGAAGCTCTTGATCTCAGCTCTGTTGTGATACCACTAGTGCGCAGATCGGACGTTGTATGCTCGCGTAGTGAATGCCGGAAGGTCCCCAAGAACAATGAACTCTACTTTTTGCACAAGTTACAATGTAAAAAGCATGAACGACAAGAGCAAGAGACCAATTGGGTGCAATCTCCCCCCATGCCTTGTGTGAGCGCTTCACAAAGTATGTATTTTATGTATATTTCATCTTCATGCTCAATAATAGCCCAATTTACAAAAATATATCAAGCTTTTAGCTTTTGAGTTTGCTTTAATACAAAAATAGGAATAAAGCTAATGGACGGTGCCCAAAGAGTCTGGCACGCCCAATACAATGTCCAAATAAAAATAACATAACCATGCACCCATGCGCATACAAAATAATAATAAATAATCGATGCCTCAATAAATAGGCATGACAAAATATAGGCGTGACGCCTATCAGAATATAATCCATAGATCGAATACTCGCTATCCTCCAATGCTTTCCTCCGCCACTGCTGCTATCTCTACACATCAACTGAAGCATTCACAATCGTTAGTAAAATAATACAATTAAACCAACAAAAGTGAATACCTAGCAGTCTTCAGCTACATAAATAAATCAACTGGTTAGAAATAAATCCTAACCTTAATTTATTATGAGTGCGCACTCTAAACCCATAAACGTTTATTAATTTAATATGCATTTTATGGAATCACCCGCTATGGAATCACCCATGTACACACTAAATTAATGAAACGCCCGAAAAGGACAGGTGTCCCCATCAACTTCTCACACAAAGAATCCACTTTGTGTATGAGCCCCGGTCATTAAAGTTTACGGAATCCACCGTAAAACCTCACGGAATCCACCGTGGCACGGAATCCACCGTGAAATATGCCTCCTGGCATCAGTCTCGCACGGCTATGGGGGATGGAGCTTATTGGAGAGGGATTGAGGTTGCTTGAGCTTGCCTCAAGGATCGTGGAGCTACCGGTGTGCACGGGAGAGGAGGGTACTCTATTGGTCATCAAGGTAAGCTCACTACACCCCATAGGTAGGGAGGGTGCATCGGCTATGTGAGAGGTAGCCATGGCCGCTCGACTTGCAACGCTTAACCAATAAGCAGTCTGTAGGTCTCTGGGGTTGAGCTTGAAGCTCCCTTCAATGGTTTATGGTTGATGCAGAAGCACTATGCCATGGAAATGCTGAAGAAGTATGGCATGGCTGAATGCAAACCACTGGATACACCTCTTGATCAGAATGTAAAGTTAGACATGAGTACTGGGGCTGAAGTTGAGGATGTGACTATGTACATGCAAATGGTTGGCAGTCTAATTTACTTGACCATCACTAGGCCTGATTTGAGCTATGTTGTAGGGCTTGTAAGCTAGTTTATGCAAAAGCCTCGGAAGCCGCACTTGGATGCAGTTAGACACATTATGAGATATGTTAAGTCCACTGTAGATTATGGGCTGTTCTATGTGAGAGATAATCCCTTGAAACTGGTTGGATACACCGATACAGATTGGGCAGGATGCTCATATGACCATAGATCTACGAGTGGCCATGCTTTTAGGTTTGGAAGTGGAATGATCAACTCTGGAGAAGCAAGAAGCAGTCTACGGTTGCTTTATTGAGTATTGAAGCACAGTACAGGGGTGCTGCATTGGCAGTATGTGAGATTGCATGGCTGCTCAAGCTTATGGTTGATTTGGATATACAGGTAGATGCTCCAGTGACTCTGCTATGTGACAATCTTAGTAGTGTACTCATGGCCATGAATCTAGTATACCATGCCAGGACAAAACACATTGAGATACACTACCACTTTATTAGAGAGATGGTTCTTGTAGGAAGAGTTGATCTCATGCATGTGAAGACTGATGAATAGGTTGCAGATATCTTTACGAAGTCTCTAGGTAACGATAAGTTCAATGTTTTCAGACAGTTGATTGGTGTACATATGCTATCTTGAGATTGAGGGGGAGTGTTAAACTTCAAGCTCATCCTTTTGTCTTTGGTATGACTGTACCCGACACTTGAGTTGTCTAGTTGTACTACATGATGCAGACATTAAATAAGTTGGTGCTTAGGATTTGGTTGTTTGGTGTGAATGGTCATTGTGACCTTAGGTTGTAAACAACCCTTTGAGTTATGAAAGATATATACAATGGAATATACGTGAGAGAGCAATAGGCTTCTCACTGTGTGTTAGCTCCAACCTCTCTCTCTGACTTTTATCAATCAGAACACTATGCCAATAACAATGTGGAAGAGGACTAATGGCCAATATATGGAAGCAACACTTGAGACATTGAATGTAGGATTAATTCATACATCTCATAATAATTGATTTGTTGTTAGGTGATTATGTACGTTACACATTATGTTTTATTAAAATGTATAGAAAAGGAGACATTAAACAATTGAATTGGTTAAAATATTAAGACTACAACTTGGAAGGTATTAAATAAAGATATGGTTTCACCTTTAAAATTCTAGTATGTAAAGGATGTTCTTGTGAGGTCATAGTGCTCACCAAAAATCGCAAACTACTTAAGAATTGAGGATGCACTTCAAGGATTGTCTAGCAAGCTAGGTATAAACTTGCATATGTGCTCAATGATTTGTACTAAGAGGATTGAAGGAACTTTAGGCATGATGAAAGGAGAGAGCGTCATGTATCTACCCAATACATATAATTTTGGGAAAGTCTATAACTATATTAAGGAGTTGTAAAGGGAATAAGTGATTGTAAACCCTTCCTCACTAGACCTATGTTTGAAAGCAAGTTAGTCCATAAGGGCCTAAAAATAGGGAATGAAACAGATGTTTGGATCAAAAACTTGAAATTAGAATTTTGTATTGGTTTTCCCTCTAGCATAGTGATCTATTTGGGTGACTTTTTTCATTACGTCCTAAATTGTGGAAGAAAAGAGTAAAGTATTATAAATTATTGAATACAAATGCTTTTTTATCTAATAGTTGAGTTGTAGCTTTTGAATCTATTATCAAATTTTCTCATTTTCTAATTGACTTTTTATACCATGATTTAAAGCATTTAGGAGATGGGAATAAAATTTGAGTCTTTGTGTGCTTTCTCTTCTTTCTTCATGTTTTTTTTGGGTTGGAAATCAAGATCAAGAGAGAGGGTAATATGAATATTGATGAATAACTTGGGGGTTCAACCTATAAGAAATTATCTATAAAACATGTATTAAAAGGGCGTTAAGAAATACCCATTCTTTACATGTTAGAAGCCTGTAAAATAATCCCTTTTACTTTACTAAAAGTATGGATTTTTTTCAATTGGTAATTAAAACCCTCTCTTGTAAATCTTGTAAATCTTGTAAATTTTACTAAATAGAATATTATTTCTTTTGAAATCATGTGGTATCTTAGATGTTCTATAACGTACACCCCTTGAGATTGTACCAAGGTGTCTTTAGAAACGTAAGAAAAAGATCCATCTTATTCTGTCAATGGCTCTCAATAGGGGAATGGCATTTGGGTCTCACTACTCTAGGGGTGGCTGACTACTACTACATAATATGACTTACCTATGAAGGAGGTTTTCCCATTAATCAATGGCCTTACAATTCTTTTGAGAATCCCAACAGGGATAGTTATTCCACATGTATGTGAGATAAATATAATCCCAAGTATTTTCTAAGGGACATTGTAATGAACCTGCTTGAGAGTGATAAAATGATTGTGAACTTGCGTAGCTCATCTAATTCATCGCAATCCTCAACCATAATGTTTTCAAGTTTAGCACCCCCATTTTTGAGTGGTCAAACTTGCAATTTCTGCACTAAAACCTACCATATCTAGGTCTTCTAATAGTTATAATTGATCTTATCTTGTCCTTAATATTGAAGATAGCACTATCGTGAGAAGCACTAGCCATAATGAAACCAAGCAAGTACAAAGAAGGGCAAGACGTATGCTACAAATCAATCCCAAAACCACTACTAAATCAAGTGAGAGACAGGAGATACTACCAAATTAATGAGCTATCTACAACTTGTAAGCAAAAGACTATTAAGTCCAGGTGACTGCCCTCAAATAAAGTACATAGAATAGAAATGACATGTTGCTATAATAAATTATACTAATATGCCGACCACCAACTATGAGAAACCAAGAAGGAAGAAGCCAATAACAATTGGCATTGAAGATTGAGATCAGATTTTTAGAGCCCATTTTTGAAGCAAAAAGTGGCCCTTGAAGTGAAAAAGTGGCCCGGGGGGCATAAAAGACCAAATTTTCATGCAAATTTAAACGATTGTGGATTGATGAGCAGGAGTTTTCTTAGATAGAGTTTGATGCCAGAAATACAACGCAAGTCTCGGTTCATCAATCAAAGTCTGTTTGACCCCCCATTTAATACCTACAAGGTTTCGCGTTATAAAGTAGCTATGTGATTTGAGAGCCGAAAAGTGTGCAACGGAAGCCAAGCTTATAGATTTTGATGCCATAGAGCCCTTTGTCTAGTGGAATCTCGAATCCGAGTTTGTTTTCCCCGCCAAAATGCAAAAATCCATTTCGTTTGCAATGTGTGAACACCAGAGTGTGAACCATATATTTTATAAATGAAATAAAATGAAATGAAACTTTGGAAAACATGCAAAATCTTAATCATGGGCAGGGTGATGGGACCTAAAATAAGCCAGCACTGGCTATGGCACTAACCGAACCTCATGCATACGACAGACAACCCCACCACACGGCCTCGCGAGCCAAGAGCGTCTACAACTCACTTTGCACTAAATGCTTATGATGATTTTGCATTTGTATCCAATATGTAGTCCAACGTTCACCTTCCCTTCTCCTTAGAGGGAGATCCCATAACATATAGGCATAATGCCTTGAAATACACGCATAGGAAAGCACCTCTTGGCTGATTGCTGCGGCTCCACTGCGACTCTCCTACACCTCGAGGATTAGCCCCAAGATGCGTCGCTAACACATATAACATTCACACAAACTCCACTCTTTCATAATTCAGCATTCCAAGAGATTTTGATTTGCCTCACAAAACTTTCCCCAAGGAAAGCACCCGTCTAACCCACGACTTAGGTTTCCTGTCCTCTCAGCATTGATCAAAGTTTATCAATCAATTGCAATGCATTCCAGGAGATACCACGTGGCATGCTTGATGCAAGGTGTATGATGATTGTGCACAACCATTTTATGATTTTAAAAAAACCAGCTATGTGAGGTGCGGAAAATAGCCCTTAGATGAATTTTAACTAAGCGTTCCGTGTTGCACTGCTTTAGCGACTAGCACCAGAACTTCTGTGCTACTAGTCACCTATATTTAATTATGGAATGATCCCTAAATGCTATGCATAAAAATGAAAATTAGAAGTTGTATCTTTTCAACAATTAGATCGTCGCACAAACTTCCTCCCCCCCACTGTTTAGGTGTTGCTACGGTGCATAGGTGTAAATGGTTATTTTGTATCATTTTTGTATGTAAAAAATAATAAACACATACTATAACACAAAGGACGAGGCCAAACTGACGCTTGACCTCATGCTTTAACCTCGCCAAACATTCACGCACATAAATCTTATTTTTCCATATTTTTTGAGTATGAAAACCCCAATTTTTTCTATTTTTCACTATTTTTTCCTATTTATTATTCATGGAAAATAGGTATTTTCTAATTTATTTGTGTTAACTTATTATTTTTACTGAAACTTAACATTTTCTCTGAGTTTATCCCATTTCCACTCTTTTTTCCAACTCAAAATCGGAAAAACCCACTAATTTTCATTAAAAATGACATTTTGCGGGTTTTAAAGAATTAATAACAGCTCTAAATCATTACGGGTTCTGCATTTTTATAGTTATAGCCCTGAAACATGATGTAAATAAGGTTCAAATAAAAATTCATCGCAAATGAACAACATTTGGACCATGAAACAACAAAAACAATCAAATTTCTTCATGAAATTGGAGCATACCGCGTGTCTTGCATGTTGCAGGTCTTTTAATAATTATTTTGGGTAGCCTACAGACCGACCAGCAACCATTCTTCAGTGCTGAACCTCTTTCCTCAACCTCCTCTTCATCTTGGAGCAATCCAGACAAGCATTCTTCAGCCCCTCTTCTTCTTGATTTCTTGCACATGAATTATCTCTATGCAAGAGAGAGAGGGAGGAGACAGAAAGACTGGTTTTTTATCTCTTTGCTCAGTGCATCATTCCTTGATCCGTTTATGGCGATGGAGGGCGAAGGATAGAAGCATCTCAGGGCCAATAGGATTCCTCCTACCTTAGACCAATTAGAAAATGATAAAAAAATGGGTCGCCAAAAACTAAACCCCCCCCCCCCCCCCACAACGTTTCATTTCGTGAGCTTCTTTTAAGCTCTCAGTTAGAGCTTAAGCTTAAAACCCAAATTATCTAGTTCATGACTTTTGCTTTCACACTTCCGGCAAGTGGTTTTTTCGCAAACGACATCGGATTCAAGATCCATCTGGACAGGTGGTTCCGTGGCATCGAAATCTACAAAGCTGGGCCTCATCACCCTCTTTTCGACTTCTAGATCCAGTGATCACTTCACAACCCCAAACCTTGCGGGGATTAAATAGGGGATCAAATGACCTCAGAATTGAGATCTGAGACTTGCGTTGGATTCCTGACGTCGTTTTGCATCTAAGAAAACTCCATCTTGGCCATCCGCCATAATTTGATTTTCCATGAAAATTAGCACTAGCACTTTAGGGACTTGCCGCTTAAAATCGTACTGATTGCCACCGTCGCCTTCGAGAATACTATTTTTCCCCTAATATTCATAATTTTTTACCATTTTTAAGTACTTCTCGGCATGAAAAATCATTTGTCATTGGCGACCACAGGATAGGGTGACTCAGCCCGTCGAATCCCATTAATAAATCTGCACACAAACAAAAAAAAGGAGCATCAAGCTGATACAAAAAATACACAACACAACACATTGCAGCTCATACCCTACCCCCTGACAAAACCAAGGCATGAAATCCATGAGGAGTAGGCCTAGCATAATCTGATAGAAGGCTCGAAGCTAGTCACTAACCAACTGTAGCAACACAGCCAAGCTAAAAAGAACTATCAAAGAGGCCACCCTAAGTGGTGGTCTGAACTACCTACCTAACTAAGGACAACTCAACCAGGAGCTCCTCCTAGGCGAGGACTCCTATAGCTTGATCGAAGGGTATTACTTTATTTTATTTTTTAAGCACAGTTTTTCCCTTTTAGCGTCTGATTGTCCATACTCGGGCGTGTAAAAAGGAGGGAGCTGAGTGTAGTGACCCAAGGAGAATAGGGCATCGGCCTCAGGTCCTATATCGGTACACAAAAACCTACCAAGCCCTCACGAGGTGACACTTAATCCTTTTCTAACGCTCACTTTTATTTTCGCTCCAACCTTCTTTTATTTTCTTTATTTTATGGCAAGATATCACCCCAAGGAAGACAAGGCATTGGCCTCGAATCTTGTCTAATCCCCAGGAACCTACCAGGCCTTCGCAAGGCGATAAACAACAGCTCAATGATTTTTCTTGCTTTTCTATTGTTATAGGGGTTAAAGCCCATTTTTACACACCTCCGTATATTCATATATTGTCTTTCAGATCTTTATGGTTTTGTCTCTTTCCATCATTATTTTAGTAGGCTTCTCTAAGTGCCTCACAACTAACAGGAACTCCTAGAACGGTTGCCTAGCAGGTCAGTAGAACAGGGTCACTAGAATTCCCATCTAAAACAGGTCTTTCAATGCCTGACAATGCCTTGCAGGAGGCAAGGACTACTCAGACCTCCCCCAGACATACAAAGCCTAAACCTGGGCCTTCATGCCTCAAGTGCCGGTCCCCAACAAACAAAAGAAAGTAACCCTCACCCGCACATATATCATTAATTTCTTAAGGGAAAAAACTCGAAAAGGGGATGAAACCACGTGGAATGGCCACAAGAAGCTCCTTTGCAACAAAGCCTCCCTCCAATGACTTCGTCAACCTGTATGGTGCAATCACTAAAACAACAAAGCATTAAACGTACCTGCACCAAACAGAGATAGGGCCCTCTTGGCCTAAAGAAATAGCACTTTTCACTGCAAACTAACGGGCCCTCTTAGCCTAAAGAGATAGATTATTAAAACCTAAAAACAAAGGGCCCTCTTGGCCTAAAGAAATCAAACATTAACTACTTAAAGCTACTAGCCCTCTTGGCCTAACAGAATTAAACAAAACAGCTCATAGAGATCCCTCCTTGGAAGAAGGCAGCTATATGCAAATACGCTCCAAGGGAAAAAATAGGGCTCTTAGCCCTAAGCTAAATGCATCAAATTATGGCCCATACCTCTTGCATATATAGCAAGAGGCGTATGCATAACATGTCTTGTGATCAACCTATGGGTCCAAGATAATAGTGGTAGATAGGTCTTGGCTACTCTTTGCATTACCCATATCAACCATTGTTGAGAAATAGACAAATGATGTATGCTCCAAGAAGAGATGTCCTGAATCCCATATGCACAGTGAGGAGAGTGGAACAACTCAAAGCTATAAAAGCATGTACTTGGTTCACTTTTTTATATAAATGCTATTGTACTTTGTACTTAGAGTCTGTAACTCTATCCACTTAAGATTGTGTTTATGAGTCCAAGCTAATCTATCTTGGAACCTAATTCACTTGAGTAAAAGTTTGTATCTAGTCATCAGTCTTCTTCATGTCTCTTGCTTACGAGTTCAAGCCTCCATAGCTAAATTGTGTTCAAGATCCATGTTTGCTAACATGGAATCAGAGCCATGGTGAGCTCAGTTTAGCCCTTTCTCCTACTTCTCTAGCTTATCATAGCTTAACTCCAGCACAGGACAACTGATTGAGTTCATCTCCTACTTTATTTTCACACACTTCTTCTTGGCCACCATAGCCAGATTGCACCTATCTTCAGTGGAGCTCTCAGATCTCATCATACAGACAATTTCACCTTAAGGTGTCTCCTAAGAAGCTCCTCCTCTGCTCCCAGCGCAGCTCCCTATCACATCAGAGTGTGACATTATCCATCGTAGAGCCCAGCATTACAAAAATTAAGCATCGCTATCTCTATTGCGCCCTGTGACAGTCGTACAGTCTGCGTGACGTGTGGACGCTGCAATTTGTTCTGCTCATATGGGGCATTTAAAGCCTATACTATAGGCTATCCCCCATCCAATCCTCAGCTTGAATGGCTGCGCCTAGCTCCTGCTACAACAAAAAAATCAGGGTTGTCTGAAACCCTAAACAGTGGAAGTCATAGCCAAGAACTTAGAAAGATTGGCAACCCTGTCTTTTCTTATTGGCATCATCAATAATGACCTTGATCACTCTGAAATTATCTCTGAAGCCTATTATAGATCTAGAAGGATCCAAGGAAGTTCAAAGATTACGTAGCAACATCAAGCTAAATATCAAGATCTTCAAGATATAGTATCTATTGATACTCAAATAGTGCTTCTTGGCACTTGAATATTTCAGTTACTCAAGAGTAACTCATCTTTTGATTCCAGTTTCGAAGAACATTCTCAAGTTATGTAATGTTTTTAAAGTCACAATTATCAAATCCCTTGTAAATCTCAATCTTCTTGTAAAGGGATAGACACTGCTCCAGAGTTCTCGTGGTAAGTCCTCCTACTAAGATGACTGAAGTAGAGCATATAGCAAAGTTTAATGGTGAAGGCTTCCATGCCTGGAAGGAGAAGACCATGTACCATCTTATGCGGAAAGACTTGTGGGACTTGTTTGAAGATGATGCAGATAACAAGAACAAAGATGATGAAGATGGGTTCGTTGAAGAAGACCAGTTCAAAACCAAAGAATGGAAGAAGATGAATAATAAGGCACTAGGCATCATTGCCTGGGGACTAAGTGATGATGTGCTACATCATATATCTAGCATTAGAAATGCTAGAACTGCTTGGGAGGAACTTGATAGAATGTTTGGTACCCAAGCAAAGAACTCAAAGGTAAAACTCCTCATGCAGTTTTATAAACTAGATATCAAAGACAATGCTTCTATGACTATGCACATTAACAAGTTCAAGAGCCTAAAAACCCAGCTTGCAACTCTTAAGAAGAATATTGATGAAGATGAAGCAATAGTTGTATTGCTTGCAAGTGTAAACAAGGATCCATATGAGAACATTGTGTCCACTCTAAGTAATGTTCCAAGTCTCTCACTCAAAGATATTGAGCACTCACTGCTTGATGAAGAAAGCAAATATAAAAGCAAAGATGTAAAAGAGACCAGCTCAAGGGAAAACCTCTTATACACTAGCGGAGTTATTGGACCCAAAGGAAGAGGTCGAGGATTCAACACCGACAACAGAAGTCGGATGACATGTCATTATTGTGGTAAAACTGGCCATATTGTCAGTGAATGCTTCCACAAGAAAAGAGCATAGCAAATGCAGAATGACCACCACCAAAGTCAATTCATGAATGGAGAAGAAGAAAAAGATGCTTCTGCTACCATCAACAACTCTGACAGATTGTTTTAGGGAATTTGTTCCCATAGTGGATTTGCTTTGTAAAACAAAATCCTTGCCAAAGATGTAAAGTTTCAAGCTTTAACTTGACTAGGCTGCCTATGAGCTAGTCTCCCGGGCCATGTCATCATGAAGGGGGGGCAAAAGCCAGCAAGTGTAGGAACTCGTCATTTGAGGGGGGGTGTTGAGAAATAGACAAATGATGTATGCTCCAAGAAGAGTTGTCCTGAATCCCATATGCATAGTGAGGAGAGTGGAACACCTCAAAGCTATAAAAGCATGTACTTGGTTCACTTTTTTATATGAATGCTATTGTACTTTGTACTTAGAGTCTGTAACTCTATCCACTCAAGATTGTGTTTATGAGTCCAAGCTAATCTATCTTGGAACCTAATTCACTTGAGTAAAAGTTTGTATCTAGTCATCAATCTTCTTCATGTCTCTTGCTTATACGAGTTCAAGCCTCCATAGCTAAACTGTGTTCAAGATCCATGTTTGCTAACAACCATCACCTACCATATAAGGCATGGTCTGATAACATCCCCCACAAGTGACCAGGTCTTGTCTCAGTGTCAATAACAGCATCCGGACTATGACCACAGTTGAAAAAGAGGTCCTCTTCATAAGCAAAATTAGCTAAGGAATCCGCAAACTGATTCCAATAATGTGGAATCGGCTGAAGAGATATGCTCTCAAATTCATCAAGTAGGGTTATAGCAGTTCGATGATACATACGAAGGAGAGGATTCTAGACTATATATGTCCCATTGAGTTGATTTAAGATCAGCTGGGAATCCCCTTTTATTAACAACTGCCTAATGCCACCTTTCTTGGCAATATCCAGTCCCATAATCAAGGCTTTATACTATGCCATGTTGTTAGTGAATCCTACCCCGAGGTAAGCAACTAATTTCATTGTAACTCTACGTCGGGGATCTCGAATAACTACTCCAACACTTCCTTTTGTATTAGGGCCCCTAGACGCTCCATCAAAGTATAATGTATACGTCCATAATGGGTTAAAACAACCAACCATCAAGAACTCCCCTATTCGTAATTATGATAGTCAATGTTCAACATATTTAGAGGATGAACTGATGGCTCCATTGCACCTTCTTCATTAAACTCAACAGGGATGCTTGTCAAGATTTGTAAGCAGTGATGGTGGCAGAAAACTTTAATTTCCCACACAAAGGTACCGTCTTCTTGCTCAATCACTTTATATCCCTTGCTCCACCAGATAAGCCTCCCTTGATAATATCTTTGCTCGAGATATGGGTGCTCCAAATAAGGGATTAACTTCCCCATCAACCAATTTAAGCTCTCGTGCAGGTCTCAAATCAACCCTAGCATGGACCTGCAATGCATTTTTCCGCGTTATCATACTTAGAAATTATAAGGTTTAATCTTATTAAGATTAATCTTATACTTAAATTCCACCCCTTGTAGATTAGCTAATAGAACTGTGGACTTATTTTTACCTGTATGAACTATCTTGTAAGTGCCATCCCATCAAGGTTCTAACTTTCCTGGAAATAGCTCCCTACGCGCATCGTAATATAAAACTAACTGCCCCTTTTTAAAAGTATATCTCTTCACTTTCAGATCATGCGACCATTTCATCCGGCGTTTAGCTACCTCTTGGTGCAACAAACTCTACAATTTGAGCTCGTCCAAGTGGGCTATAGTCGTAAACCGCTCAAATAGGGCATCTTCATAACCTAGAGAATCATTGATTGCGAATCTAATGGTCGGCAACTCAATTTCTAAGGGCAAGACACACTCCTCCCCGTAAACTAATTTGAATGGGGTGTGGCCAGTGGCTTGTTTAAACATCGTATTATACGCCCAAACTGCCACATATAATTTTCTATCCTAGTCCCACTTCTTTTCGGAGACTATCTTGGATAGAATACCCACAAGCTACTTATTGGTACTTTTGACTTGTCCATTTGCTTGCGGATTATAGGGGGTTGTCTTGTTATGCATAATTTTCCATGCTTCAGTCAGGCTTCTAATTACCTTATTTAAAAAATGGGTTCCACAGTCCGATACAATTTCTTTTGGCGGACCAAAATGGTAGATGATTTGCTTGAGTAGGAAACTAGTAGTCTCTTTTGTATTGTCCTGCCTCGTCGCCCGTGTTTCTAACCACTTTGTAAAATAATAAGTTGCTACTATAATGTATATTTTCTGAGTAGTAGACGACGGGGTAATCGGTCCCACAAAGTCAATTCCCCACTTCTCAAATGGAAGAGTAGCCATAATAGGCGTAAGTTGACGTTTCCTATTCTCTCTGCTGTCATGCCTTTGACAGGTATCACATCTCTTAACGTACTCAAAGGAATATTGGAAAATGGACGGCCACCAATATCCAACTCTTAAAGCTTTCTATGCCGTTAACCGCCCAGTGCAAAGTGCCCTCCACAAGCGGAGTCATGGCACTCTTCCAAAATAAAGGGAACCTCGTCAGGCATCACACATCGGTGATAGATATCATCAACACCCTGCCGATATAATGTGCCTACGATCAAGGATAATTTTAATGCCTGTTGTTTAATCTTTCTCTTCTCCGATTTTGATAAAGTAGCTCTAGTCTCTCCCGTAGAAAGATAGTGCATTATAGCAGCATACCAGGAGGGAATAGATACCGTATCAATCTTGAACAAAGTCTCCATGTCACTTCCTTCAACCACGACCTCTTTTGGCTCTCCGAAATCCACAAGACACTCTACAATGCCCTGAAGCTTTGGCGGCTTGCTCTTAATCCCATAATCAAATTCCTGCAAAGTGATTAACCACTTTGCTAAACGGTCAGGCGATTGTAACTTATTCAACAACAATCAAAGCCCTTCTGCCTTCGTATAAAAAATCACCCTCTCATAAAGAATGTAGTGCCTGAACTTTTTGGTCGCAAATACCATCGCAAAGGCACAACTTCTCCATATAGGTGTAGTTAATTTCCGATATGCCCAACTTCTGACTAGCAAAAGCTATCGAATGATACCACTTTTCCTCCCAAATTTGGACCAAACAGCATCTGATACTATACATGGTTGCTTCTGAAAATATATAGAATATTTTGCCCCTTTTTGATACTTTTAAAACAGGTGCTTTGGCAACCTCCTGCTTCACATCGTCAAAAGATACTTTGCAAGCATCACTCCATGAAAATTGACAATTAAAGGACAATAGGTTTGTCAGTGGCAACGTTCTTTCTTCCAAGGCATTGATAAACCTCCGATAATGCCCTACTGATGACAAAAAGCTATGCACTTCCTTTGGAGTATGTAGCGAACTCATGGGGTGACTATGACCTTGATCTTTTCAGGATTAGTCGCAATCCCTACGGATTTGACCACATGGCCTAACAAGAGCCCATAAGGGACTCCGAAGATGCACTTCCGTGGGTTAAGAGCTATGCAAAATTGTGTGCAACGCTCAAAACACTTGCGCAAAATGATCAATAGTCTATCCCTTACAGTGGCTACCCCCAGATCATCAATGAATACTTTCATCTCCCTTAGGGAGATGTCACCAAAGGTCTTGTCGACTGTTCTTTGCCACGAACTAGGGACATTACATAACCCAAATGCCATCACATGGTATGCAAAGGTACCAAAGACTGTAATAAATGTCGTTTTTAGCTTGTCTTGCTCAGCGACCGATCACCATTTGGTTATATCCTACAAAGCAGTCCATAAACGAATAGATTTACCTATCCGCTAGTTGATCCAAAATTTGGTCAATAAATGGCAACAGGTAGTAATCTTTAACAGACTACTTATTCAGCTCCCTAAAGTCTACACAAAGACGGATTTGATTATTCTTCTTCTTCCTGATCACAACTGGTGAGCACCATTCAGTATGCTGAACAGGGAAGATCAAACCTGCTTTCCACAACTTCTGTAGTTCCTTGTACAACTCGTCCCTTACTTCAAAAGGCATATGCCTTACTTTCTGACGTACAGGGCAGGTATCTTCCTTTACAGGAATAGTATGCACAGCTAGACTGGGAGGAATACCCCAAATTTTGTCATAGCTCCAAGCAAAAATATCGCGAAACTCTCGAAGGACACATAATCCTCTCTTTCTTCCGAACTGAGCATGGACCCTAATTTAATTGGCCACGAATCATTTAGCGTACCAAGATCTAGCTCAATAACGTCCGCATCTCTTATTCGATCATGAGGCTCTATCGGGTCATTCAAGGTTATCTAATAAATATCCTCTGTAGTGGACCCTTCCTTAGATCCATTGCTTGATGACGTCTCACTACCAAATGGATCATCTACTATTTCTGGTTCAGTGGAGGATAGTGGAGCTCTCTCACTTTGAGGAGACTTAGGGTAAGCATCCACTATTACACGATGGACACCTCGACCTAGAATCAATTGACCAGTGGGTATATCAACTTGACAGTCTGTCCGTAGAATCCATGGCCTGCCTAGCAAAACTCGATAGCTAGGACGTCCTGCAAACCTTATCACCCTAAAGTCCAGATGCCATTCCATTCTCACAACTGTAACGTGGACCTTAGTAATGCAACCTTCTGGTTGTTTTAGACTATCATCAGCCATCCTAAGAAGTGTGGAACCGTCTTTTTGGATCTCTAGACCTAACCTCTCCATCAAGTCTGAACTTATGATATTGACGGAAGATCCAGTGTCCACGATAGCGTGCTCCACTAATATTCCATCCACATATGTTGGAACCCTAGGGAAATGCTTTTCAGCATGATCGAACCAATCTTTCCCCACTCTAGCTATGCCCAAAGGTTCTACTATATACCCTATACGCAGGATTTTCTTGAATTCCTTGCATACTCCTGGAGAAAGTTTAATCAATTGCAGGAGATTCACGTCTGGTTTGACTTCGTAAAGGGAACTTGCTAGATCAAAGTCATGGTAATTAGCCAAAGTTCTCTTCTCGCGCCAAACCATTCTCTCCTTTGGTCTTTCCATCGGCTTTGGTGCCTCTTTTTTAGCCTTTACCTTCTTTCTTGGCAATCCTTTATCCTCCTCGGGATCGACTTTACTGCCAACAAGTCTTAATGGTCCACCTTCCTTAGCAGGATTCAGGACTCGCTTTTCCCTAGCATCTTGCTTAGGGCTTCCCTCGACAGGTTTTACAATTCCTTTGTCACCCTCTTTAATCTTTTGACCTCTTGTTACGGCTCGTAGATTAGAAGTTTCAGCATCATTGACACGTACTACCTCAATAAGGTTGACTCCACTGCCATGAGGTAACTCCTCTACAACAGCCTTTCCTCTTTGCAGTATTTGCCTTGGTCCCTCGTCTTGCTGGAGATTATTCCCTTGTGCGCGATGGTTAACTGGACCTGGTTGTTTACTCCCTTGTTGGAGAGAATTGGTCTTACTCCAACAGGTAGCGGCTAAGTGGCCAGAATTTCCGCAAATATCACATTTGACATTCGGGCAATTCCTAGGGAAATGTTAGTCCCCACACCACTTACAACTGAATCTTGAGGGGCCACCCTCTTCAGGGCGTCGGCTCCCTATCAAATTCTATTGCTTCTTAAGAAAATTGACATCCACAGCTATTTGTCGATAGTGTTCAGAGATCATATCAATGTAGTGCTTCATCATGTCCTTAACTTCACTAAGGATATTAGAAGCACTCAACTCATAGCTGTGATCGTCGTCAGTCTGTTGTCCCATGGGCCTAACCACTTGATTAGGAATTAGCTGCTGACCAACTGGGACAACATTAGGATTCATTGTTTGATTTCCACCACTATTTAGTGAGGCTGTTTGACTAGCCATAGGCATAGTCATGCGAGGAGGAGCTGGTAATATAGGCAAATTTGACATAATACTCCCTCTACCACTTGTATTTAACATGGGGTCCCCTTGACTCCCATTGATCAAGGCCAAATTATTACCATTCCAATTTATCATTGCTGCATAAGCCGCTTGCAAGTGCAACTCTACTCCTTCTGCTTGGGTAATAGCAGTATCAATATCGGCCAAAGCAACACTACTCAGCTACACCTGGATATTAAAATTCAATCCATGTAGGAAATATTGCAACTGTGGAGCCGCTGGAATGGGAATATAAGCATTAAGTTTGCGAAGAACTTGCTTTAGTTTCTTGGCATATGGATGGGCATTCTCATTTGGCTCTTGGCGTGTTACGTTCAGAACACGCAACCAATATTGTCCACCCTTATTAGGGGCAAACTCCCTACGGAAAGCTGTAAAGAATTGGGCACCGCTAGTTATGGTTCCAACTACTAGACTGTGATACCATACTACCGCTCTTTCTTTTAACATCATGTTGAAGAACATCATTAGGTGTCCTTAGTCTTGGATTCGATAATTGAACATGAGCATTTGAAACTCCTTAATGTGGAATTCTCCATCTTCTTCTACTAACCCATGGAAAATGGGCAACGGTGCTCCTAATGCCGATAAATCCGATGTACCTATTGGAATTGCGATAGGTTGTGCCATGGCTACAACCAGATTGAAAAAACAGGAGTTTGTGTAGGCAACACTACACCCCTACTTGTTGTGGATTGATTAACTAGAAATAGGGAAGTACCAAGACTTCCACTTGCACTCGAAGAGCTACTCATAACACCTAGGTTACTAGAACCACTACCACTTATGTGTAACAAGTTGCTCCTTTCAGGAGAATAGCGTCTTACAATCTCCAACCTCCGTCTAGCCCTCTCAACACATTCTGCTTTTTGTATTTCGGCTTGACGGTCATTGTCAGAGGACATAAACCAACTTTTTGGTCCCTAAAAACCCTAAATTCGAGAACCACCACTTGTTGGCGGCTCCCAAAGAACGCACTACTGATGGGACCTAAAATGGGCCAGCACTGGCTATAGCACTAGCCGAACCTCATGCATACGACAGACAACCCCACTACACGGCCTCGCGGGCCAGGAGAATCTAAAACTCACTTTGTACTAAATGCTTATGACGATTTTGCGTTTGTATCCAATATGTAGTCCAACTTTCACATTCCCTTCTCCTCAGAGACAGATCCCATATCATATAGGCATAATGCCTTGAAATACACACATAGGGAAGCACCTCTCGGCTGATTGCCATGGCTCCATTGCGACTCTCCTACACCTCGGGGATTAGCCCCAAGATATATCACTAACACATATAACATTCACACAAATTCCACTCTTTCATAATTCAGCGTTCCAGGAGATTTTGAGTCGCCTCACAAAACTTTCCCCAACGGAAGCACCCGTCAAACCCACGGCTTAGGTTTCCTGTCCTCTCAACATTGGTCAAAGTTTATCAATCAATTGCAATGCATTCTAGAAGATACCACGTGGCATGCTTGATGCAAGGTGTATGACGATTGTGCACAACCATTTTATGATTTTAAAAAAACCAGCCATGTGAGGTGCGAAAAAACAGTCCTTTAAAGAATTTTAACTAAGTGTTCCGTGCTGCGCTGCTTTAGGGACTAGCACCGAAACTTCCGTGCTACTAGTCGCCTATATTTAATTATGGAACGATCCCTAAATGCTATGCACAAAAAGGAAATTAGAATTTGTATCTTTTCAACAATTAGATCGTCGCACAAACTTCCTCCCCCCCCCCCCCCCTCACTATTTAGGTTTTGCTGCGGTGCATATGTGTAAATGGTTGTTTTGTATCATTTTTATATATAAAAAATAATAAACACGTACTGTAACACAAAGGACGAGGCCAAACTGAGGCTTAACCTCATGCTTTAACCTCGCCAAACATTTACGCACATAAATCTTATTTTTCCATATTTTTAGAGTACGAAAACCCCAATTTTCTCTATTTTTCACTATTTTTTTCATATTTATTATTCATAAAAAAATAGATGTTTTCTTATTTATTTGTGTTGGCTTACTATTTTGACTGAAACTTAACATTTTCTCCAAGTTTGTCCCATTTCCACTCTTTTTTCCAACTCAAAATTGGAAAAAACCACTAATTTCCATTAAAAATGACATTTTGCGAGTTTTAAAGAATTAATAACGGCTCTAAATCATTACGGGTTCTGCATTTTGGTAGTTATAATCCTCAAACATGATGTAAAAAAGGTTCAAACAAAAATTCATCGCATATGAACAACATTCGGACCATGAAACAACAAAAACAAGCAAATTTCTTCATAAAATTGGAGCATACCGCGTGTCTTGCATATTGTGGATTTTTTAATAATTATTCTGGGCAGCCTACAAGCTAACGAGCAACCATTCTTCAGTGCTGAACCTCTTTCCTTAGCCTCCTCTTCATCTTGGAGCAATCCGATCACAACTGGACAAGCATTATTCAGCCCCTCTTCTTCTTGATTTCTTGCACATGAATTGCCTCTATGTAGGAGAGAGGGGGAGGAGAGAGAAAGACTGGTTTTTTATCTCTTTGCTCAGTGCATCATTCCTTGATCCGTTTATGGCGATAGAGGGTGAAGGATAGAAGCATCTTAGTACTAAGAGGATTCCTCAATCAGAAAATGATAAAAAAATGGGTCGCCAAAAAGTGACGCCTCCCCCCCCTCCCCCAACGTTTCATTTCATGAACTTCTTTTAAGCTCTCAATTAGAGCTTAAGCTTAAAACCCAAATTATCTAGTTCGTGACTTTTGCTTTCACACTTTTGGTAAGTGGTTTTTTCGCTTTTGGAGAGGCAAACGACATCGGAATCGAGATCTATCTGGACGGGTGGTTCCATAGCACCGAAATCTACAAAGCTAGGCCCCTTCACCCTCTTTTCGACTTCTGGATCCAGTAGCCGCTTCACAATCCCGGAACCTTGTGGGGATTAAATGGGGGATCAAACGACCTCGAAATTGAGATCTGAGACTTGCATTGGATTCCTGATGTCATTTTGCATCTAGGAAAACTCCAGCTCGGCCATCCGCCATCATTTGATTTTCCATGAAAATTAGCACTAGCGCTTTAGGGACTTGCCACTTAAAATCATACTGATTGCTACCACCGCCTTCGACGAAGTCTATTTTTTCCTAGATATTCATAATTTTTGGCTATTTTTAAGCACTTATCAGCATCAAAAATCATATGTCACAGGGAGGGGGCATAAAATTTTTTCCCCCAAAAAAATCATGAGTTTATGCCTCTTGGATGTTGGGGATGAGAGAGAGATGAGGGCCAATCTCTAATCTAGGCAGAGAGCACTTCAATTTGGCTATAGACATGGAAAATATGGTGCAAGAAATCAAATTGTTGATTTTTAGTATTTCTCTCTCCTCTCTACTCTCTCCTCTTGCTATGTGTTCGCATGCTTAATTCTGTGAGAGAAGGGGATGGAAGGAGATGAGAGATTTTGATCGTGAGATGATGCTAGAGTGTAAAGGATTGTAGATCAAGGTTGGAAGGATCATTAGCACAGCTATTGGGAAGCATTAGCGGGCCTCCAATTACGAGAGGCATATGTCATAAGACACGATTTTATGAGTAACCCCAATGTCATGATCAGGAGAGAGAGAAGAGGAAGTGAAGAAGGAGAAGAAGAAGAGAGAGAAGAGGAGTGGGAGAGAGAAGGAAAGAAGAGGGAGAGAAGAAGAGAGGGAGAGAGAAGAGAAGAAGAAAAAGAGGGAGAGAGAAGAGAAGAAGAGAGAGAAGGAGAGGAGTGGGAGAGAGAAGGGAAGAAGAGGGAGAGAAGAGAGGAGAAGGAGAAGAAGGAAGAGGGAGAGAGAGGAGAAGAAGAAGGAGAAGGAGAGGGAGAGAAGAGAGAGAAGGAGAAGAAAAGAAGGAAGAGGAGAGGGAGAGACGAAGAGGAGAGAGAGAAGAGAAGGAGAAGAAGAAGAGGAGGAGAAGAAGAAGAAGGAAGAGGGAGAGAGAAAGGAGAAGAAGAAGGAGAAGAAGAGGGAGAGGAAGAAGGAGAAGAAGAGAGAGAGAGAGAAGAGAAGAAGAGGAAGAGAAGGAGAAGGAGAGAAGAAGAAGGAGTGGGAGAGAGAAGAGAAGAAGAGGGAGAGAAGGAGAAGGAGAGGGAGAGAAGAAGAGAAGGAGAGAGAGAAGAAGAAGAGAAGAATGAGAAGAAGAGAGAAAGAAGTAGAAGAGGAAGAGGAGAGAGAGAGAGAGAGAGAGAGAGAGAGAGAGAGAGAGAGAGAGAGAGAGAGAAAGAAAGAAAGAGAGGGAGTGAGAGTTGGTGTGTAGCCTCGAGGAGTCACATTCGTGAAGCCAGCCTTTTAGCGAAGGAACCCCATCTAATGACCCTTCCTACCCGAGTCTATCGTCTTGAAATCCGTCGAGGTCCAGACTATCCAATCTCCGTGGGGCAAATGGCTCCCAAGAAGAAAGTCGCATGAAGCATAGGTGCTAAAGCTACTGTTGGTACAGGTAATGCAGGAGAGGCGAGCGGGGCGACCAACGCAGTAAACGCCCCTACGAACACAAATCAAACCCAGGTTCTTTAAGCGTTATAGTTAATTATGTATTGTTTCTCGTGGAAGAGATAAAAGAGTTAGCTACGTGCATGGAACAAGGACGAGTCGTAGGATTTTTTTGTTTACTCTAAGCGCTCGGTTGCATACGTGAAATGGTAGAGTATGGAGTTTGCATAAGTTTATATGCATGAAATGATAGCTTTTACACACATAAAATGGTAAGGTTTTTACATTATTTCATATAAAATAATAGCTTTTAAACTAGTTTAGTGCAGGAATAGTCATTTAGAATTCATGTTTCGCGATCATGACTAAAAGAAACACATGAAATGATAGTTTCCGATGGTGCATTAGGAATAAGTATAATTGCCTGCGAATTCTGTAATCGATCATACTATGGACTATCACAAATGGACACGCTCCTAGCTTAAGTGAAGTTGGTGACCTATCCCTAAATGGATTGTTGACCCAAGTTATGCTTGGTTGTTTGAAAAGGTTGTAAATCCCTTGAGCAAGTATTTTGATACATCCAAGTTAAATTCTGCTTGTGCATACAATGGGATTGCGATGCCTTGAAGCAAGAGGTTGTGCATTCAACTGTTTGTTAATGTGGCTTTGGATGTTAACCCAAGTGGGGTGTGTTTGATGATTGCATGGCCGGGTCTGAAATGACTCATTGCCATGGAAACAAAATGGATGTTTTCCCTAGTGATTGTTTTTAAGCTGGGTGCTTCAGCTGTGGTTGATTTCCTAAAGGGATAATTAAGGAAGGATGGCGCTAGCTACCCCCCGCGAATCGCCAAACCCTAACCAAGGGGGTTGTGAATCCGCACCGGGAATGTGGACCGAACCCGCCGCGAGAGGTCTCTCCGTTGAAATTACTTGGCGTAGGAGGACGCTTGGGTGCTAGTGGGGGCTCTGGCCGTAAATCCATGCCTCCGGGCCCTACACAAGTGTTCTACGTGACTTGAGATGGGATCTCGAGGCCTTGATACTAGTTACAAGGTGGAATCTTGGTAGGATAAACCTTCGGGGTTTGTTGCCGGAAGACGGAAGGATTTTTCTACAGAGGCAGAAAGGAATACTTAATTCTCCTGTATGGGCAGGAGACAAACACTAATCTGAAGATAAGTTAAGGAATTAGTGTTTGATCTTGCCTTATCCTGTCTTCGCGTCAGTGGCCTAAGTTACATAAAGGAACCTGTGATTAACGGGTTAATTAATGAAGTTGCTTTTATATGTCAAACATAATGTGGTAGGTAATTAGATAACTAAAACAACCCTCGAGGAAAGCGTAGTGGATGTGACCAATGGGTCTATCCTACGAAAGGGTGGTCTCGGTTAGCCAAGAGCTTTCCTCAAAGGAAATGTTAACAGGAAATGTTAGGAAAAGTTGGACTTTAGGTCGATCCTAGTGGGAACGGCCGGATAAGTTCCGTTGCGGGGCAGACTCGAGAGACCCTAGTTGGCAAACCCCGTGTCATTCCTTGAAAGCGCCGGGCGGCGTCTTCTAGATATATCTCTCGATGGACTGGTAAGACACGTCCTGCGAATTGAGAAGTGGGCACATTACAAGCACTTTGAGAGAGAGGTTTGAAGACAACTCCATGTTGAAGAACTTAAACATATTATGTCCCTCTTCCTTCCCCGTTGGACAACTTTTTAAGATGTATGGGATTGAAGAAGTGAATGCATTGATTGACTTTTATGCATCTCCTAAGACAATTGATAGTCATGTATATGAAGGTGTGATTGATGCTATAAGCTTGAGGAGGGTTTTAGATTTTCAAAGTCCAAGGTTCCTTAGATTGGAAAAACCGAGCTTCAAAAGATACTTGGACTCGAATTAGCTTCAATCCAGTGCTATGCGAGAAGTATCAAAACTTATTAAAGCTTAGTCAAATTGCACTATTGCAGTGTTCAAGCACTGCCATTTGTGAAAGAGGCTTTTCCATTCAAAACCTAATCAAGACATGCAATAGAAATCAACTAGATACAACACATATGAAAGCTTTAATGATGATTTCTATTCAGGGCGGTTCTCTACAAGAAATGGACTTTACCAAAGCAATTGAAGCATGGAAAATTTGCAAAACATCAAGGTATATCTATGGTGCTCCTCAATCTTAATTTGTAACGTTTTTAATGCTCTATATTTTGTTATATTTACTTTCATGTTATTTTAAAGTATGCTTATGTAGCTATTACTTATGTTTGAACTTTCAAATTATGTATTTTACAGGTGTGGACTTGCTCATCGATTGGCTTCTTCATCTCCTACGTAAGGAGTTGAGTCTTCCCATTCTCTTTGCATATGTTTGAGATATTTAACAAGTTGTTTTGAAGCTAACATAATCTCTCTTTTTTATGTGCAGGTGATGCTTTTTTGCTTGAAGATGACTCGTAACATGGAATTTTGGGATAGTTGCATGTCTTACTTTGTAAAAAAAGATTTGCATGGGAACTATGTGACTCATCCAATGTCAAAGGACAATAATTAAACTGCTAGTATGCACTTGATATAGCTTCAAGGTAGTAGCTTCTTTTTGTGTACGAGTAGAGCTATCTTGTATAATTCATTCGCTTTCTCTCTATTATCTTGGATCCCTGTTTGTCATTGAAAAAGCCAACTATAATACAAAAACACCTCATTTTGCGATTAACTCTATCTTGCAAATTAAAAAATTTTAGAATGCAAGATTATTTGGTACAAGGTTATTTATGAACTTGAATGTAAAATACCTTAAACTTTTAAGGAATAAATTAATGAATTATAAATTTTGAAAAACAAATATATTTTTACATGTTTAAAGGTGGTTGTATTGCCTATAAAAAATGTTTTTCGTGAATACTCGAGTTTCCTTCTTTGGATATGGAGATTCGAGAAAGGGGAAAGTACCTCGAGCTTGCTGAAAAAAAGGGGACTTAGAAGCTTCCACAATCTTCTCTCTCTCTCTCTTTATTTCTTTCTCTTTCTCTCTCTATCTTCTTCTTCTTCTCTCTCTCTCACAGCAGTGTACCGGCTACTGGTTCGCAGGGCCAAGAGGTTGCAGTGATCTGAGGATAATCGAGTGGCGGTGGAGGTAAGCCTGTCGATGTATCTCTGTGGCGGCGTAGGCAGCGGGACGTCGTGTGATGGCGGGCGTGACGGCGGACGACGGGGACGATTTCCAGGTAAGTATTAAAGTTTCTGAAACTTAAAAAAGTTTAGAGTATTAAAGTTTCTGAAACTTAAAAAACCTAAACTTTTGAACTTTAGGTTAATGTGTGTGTGTGTATAGCCTCCTTATAGCTCAAAATAGGGTACAACATCATAGTATGTAGATCATGATTCATGATTAGTGGAACATTGTGTATAGAGACATATGTATCCACAACAAAGTTTTCTCTTCAATGAACTTGTTATTTGCAACTTTGAAAGGATAGCCCTAACCCGCAAAGCACGCATGACAAGCCATAGGAAATAGTTGCTCCAGTTGGATGGAACTCCGAAGAAGTGCATTTGTCTTCCGAAGGCTTTAAGATAGGCTGAAACATTTCAGCCATCAAATAATTTGTGCTCACTAACCACAACCTCAATCCCCTTGGTCGCATCTTGCGTATACTCTTATTCTTGATGCAACATTCGTTGTTGATCCAATTGCTGCTGATGTAACTGCTGCTGCTGCAATGATAATTGCATCTACTAATTCTGCATCATAGTGGCTGAAGAAAGAAAGTGTTTGCAATAAAGTCTTCATCTCATCGGTCAAAAAAGAAGTAGTCAATGAAGTGGAAGGATTATTCGAAGAGTCTCCCATCTCAATGATCAGAAGCGATGCTTTCATGTCTGGTTCACTAGATGTCGCACGGGATTCGTGCACGAGGTTTCGTGGAAGTCACTCACTACAGGGACGCTTTGAGATGGGAGCAAGGATGAAGAAGAGTACTCAACTCAAGATAAACACATAGAATCTGAAAGACATAAAAATCTTTTCGCAAGAGGAATCAATAAGTTCAATGGAGGCACACATGTTTGCATTATGTGCTTTAGATTCTTCTAAGGCTTCTCATGCTTTGGCTTGAATATAAGGAGTACAAGAATATCAAAACATATAAGTTTCAGTGAAATTTTACTATGTCGTTGAATAAGATCAATCCCATGAGATGAACTTTCTCGCAATAGGTAAGAGGTACATTTAGATTGATTGAAATACACTCCCTTTAGCATATGGTGATGACTTATATATCTTTATGATATTATGAAGATCTTTGCTCCACAATTTCCTTATGTTCTGCATCCGCACGGTGTTGCATTTCAAGTTGGCACATGAATTCTATCTTTAGCATGTTTTGCTTCTAAAATATACTTCTCTTGAACAGTCTTTTCTCGTGCACTTGATGCTGCTTCCACTTACTTCAGCCTCTTGACAGACTCCATTAAATCTTGCTTCTCCGTTTCAGCCATGTGAAGTGAATCTGGTAAAGGTTTAGTTTGAGATGAGAGCTCCAAAGTTCTTCTCTCTTGAATATCAAGCTTCTGTAGAAGCTCAAACTTCACCATTTGATGACACTAGTAGGTGCACTACATATCGTCAGGGTCGGGCAATGCGCAGTAGAGGAGCTTGTCGCCATGGGAAGGGTCGTCCAGGATGGTGAAGAGAATGGGTAAGCGCGAGGCTTTGCTTCCCCCCCATCGGTTCAAGGGATGATGTCGGGAGACGAGACCACTTCAATGGAGGCGTTAGCACAAGGGCGGCCATCTCTTCTCCTACGGCTTTGTCTTCTGCAGCTTCATCATCACCTTTTGGTACGTCTCTTATCGCCACCTTCTAGACTTCCTCCGTTGCAACAACGTCATCCTTCATCTTCTGCTCTTTCGTCGTCACTGCAACTTTTTCACCCTTGTCTTCATCTTTTACTCTGTCATCACAGCAACTTCTTTTGCTCCCAATAGCAGTCGTCTTTCTCCTCCCCCCCATCGCACTACACACCCGGTCCTTCTATAATCAGCGCCACCCTCGAATTATCACATGGTTACACATACAAGCTCGTAGCTTTTCCACAAAAAAGCTTTAGAAAAGATTTTGTTGATTGACGTCAATGCATATGTCAAACATGTCGCCTCCAAAAAGCATTCAATAATTCATCTCTGTTTGACATCAAGGATTTTGACCTAGGCACGCCATCGTGAGCACGCTCATAACCAATGCCATTAATGCTTACTTCTTTATTTTCAATCTCTTATCAAGCTGACCTGATGCTGTTGTAAGTTCTACGACCGTTTTACTCATGTATGCCACTCTCATCCCTCCTCTTTACGGGTTCCAATCTTTGATAAGAGTGTCAAAAATCTGAACACAAACCTATCTTTGTGCCTACATTATTTCCATGCCTAGCAGATGGGTTGTGACAAATCCCACAACATCCTTATGATTAGAGAAACTGATAATTACACCATAATCTTTTATATCATCAATCTCCCCTTAGTCAAAATCTCCTTCCACACATGCAGTTCTGAATATCATGCATTAAGTCGAACTTGTAGTTAGAACAATGATTGATCTACCTAGAGAATGGTCAACAAATCGCAATGCGTAGCCTTCACATTCCCCACCGGGTCCAATAATTGAGCACTTATGCTTGTTTGACCATTGAATGCAATCACTTCTCTTCTTGTTAGAACTTGATCCAGTAGTCTCTGATGCTAATGCTTCAATACAAAGACACTTAATGGAAGAACTGAAAAATTTGATGAGAATTCATCATTATAGACAATGCTTGTGTTAAAACTCGAGCATGAATCGGCAATTCTAGTGTCCACACATGGCCCTTAGCACCTCCATTAAACCACATGTATTTGTGTTTCCATACCCTTTGAAGGTTATTCAAAGTTTGTAAGCAAGTCCTTGAGCACCAAAGTTACTGATTAATGAATTCCGCCTCTCCAAAGCTCAGTCGCACGAGGAAAGTCCAAAACCAAGCTGTTTTTTTCCTTGGATCCTTGAGCCTTCAAAACAGTTACTTTTTTTTCCATGCAATGTGCCCTTTCAAGAATATGTTTTGAAAAAGAACTTCGTGCCCAATCACTCATGTAGTTTGCAAATTAGAATCCATGCTATGAAATCAATCAGCGATGTTTACAAAAAAATTTATGAATGAATTGAAGAAATTGTGCCTAGCCTAATTAGCTACAAGTGCTCGTGCATCATGCAAATACAAACACAAAAGATACACACAACGGGAAACAAAATTCTAACGACATTGACTAATGCGTTCAAATCATTGGCGAAAAAACTTTGCCCTCAAATTTGCAATGGTGGACGCACATCGTCACAACAGGGTGCTATTAGTGGAAGCTGTATTACCCGCAAGTGGCTAGATTTGGATAGCAAGTTGAAGTAGGCGCAATGTTGGAGTGGATGTAGCTTATTATCAAGTTGCGATGTGACAAAGAGCTACATCAAAAGCAATCGAAAAAGTCTCCAAGAGGAATCACGCAGAGATATGGCTTCTATTGAGAGATCCAAGAGCTCCAAGACATGTAGGTACTATTGGCCATGGAGGTCAAGAGGTGTAGAGTGAAGATGGAGTGAAGAGATGAAGTCATTAGCTAGACCTAAGCTAACCAGAGGCTATGGGAACTTGAAGGAACTATGAGCTAAGCTAAATTGAGCTCACCATGGCTCCGATACCATGTTGAGAAACATGGATCCTTGAGCAAGGTTGAGCTATGGAGGACGGAAGTCAATGACAAGAAGCATGATGACTGAAACTATACACATTGATTGTTACTCAAGTGAATTAGGTTCCAAGATAGATTATCTTAGACTCATAAACACAATATTGAGTAGATATGATAAGAACAGTACAAACTACAATAACATTGCGTTTAAATGATAGTCAACTAATATTGCTTTATAGTTCCATGATGGTAGCACTTTCCCACACTGTGCCAATGGGTTACATGCAACTTCTCATAGGCTATTGCATGTTCCTTGCCTTACTGTTCCATACAAAGCGGCTATCATAGAATTGTGATTACATATTTCTCAACATAAAACAATTCAGGATTCCACAAATTTGAAGCATCTCAATCAATGTTTACAAAAAACTAAAGTTTAATGTAAAGTGAATTACAAAAATTTATTAAAAAACCTTCAAATTTTAATGAAAAAAGTTTAAACCTTGTACACTTGAAAAAAAATTGTTATAGAAATGGCAAATATGTGTAATTTGATTTTAAAAATCCTTCCAAAATTTTGAATTAGAGGTTTTTGTATATGCTACCAAAGACCTTTTTTTGCATAGTGATCTCAATCTTTAACCCAAAATATTAAACTAAAATATCTAAAGGTGTTGACAATTATTTACTCCTAACACACACACACACACACATCCATGCATGCTATTGGCATGAAAAGTGGTGTGTCACATGTATCCATATAGAGTGCACACACACACACACACACACACACACACACACACACACACACACACACACACACACACACACACACACACACACACACAAACAAACAAATACATGTACACGTGCACACACATATACATACACACACACATTCACATATTTACTCCTAGAATATTCATATACATGCATGCACCCTAATTGATCCATACTTATTTCTATCATCAGGAACCCTTCCATAAATTACATGACAATGTGTGCACCAAAGCTCTAGCCACAAGATTATGCATTAATGTGGATTATGCAAAGGTGCTTAGAGACTATCCATCACGTATGGTTGAATTGGGGAGCTCTTTGAGAAGATCCATGATTGCATAAGGAGAGGAAGAGGGCTTCTCCTTGTGGGTTATTAACATAAATCCTTGAGGCTCCATTGCTTTCTCTTCATCCAGCTTAAGGAAATATATTTTAACAAAAGCCCAATGTGACATGTTTTGATTTTTATTTGCCTTTCTATGTCTTCAGGACTCTTAGGGTTATTGTGATTATTCACTTGTTAAATCCAAGTGCAACGTGTATGCAAAATCTGGAAATATGCAATGATTAAAACCCCTAAAAGTATTTTTGTTAGAGAAATTGAGCACAAAATGTTTAACAATGTTTGAGGTGTGATGTATGTCTAAAACTATTTGAGACTTAGTGTATGTTTAACAATGTTTGAGGTGTGTTGTATTCTATATTCAAATTGGATTCAAGAGTGTCATTATAATCATCTCTCTCTCTCTCTCTCTCTCTCTCTCTCTCTCCACAATTATTGGTGTTTGTGTCCACTAACCTACAATGCTCCTTTGATTAAGCTTCAAAACTATTCTAACTCAAACAAATGTAGAAGCAAGTGGGAAAAACTTATCAAATCATGTCCTACATAACTTGGAATCATGATGAGCCAAGAGAAACTAATTGCAAGTTGGGACTTAGCCTCCATTCTAGAAAGGGCGGATCTATAATGCCTCATTATCACACATCATTCAATGTAAATTTATGGGGTCTAAAACAAAGTGCATAGAACTAAGAGATGAGAGGAGAAAATGAAGAGAGTCTAGAACAAAAAAATTGAGCTCTATTAGAACTTAACATGCAATTGAAAGAGCACTCCCACATGATAAGAAATGGGCATTACACTTTAAGGATTCATTTTTTAATGCTCTTCCTATAATAATCATAACGTTTCTTTGCTTACAAGTTGTTCATTGAAATATTTTTTGCAAGTATGATTTAGTCTAGTATATTCAATTCTCTTTAATAATTAGCACACAATCAACTTTATATCAATATTGAATGCATAGTTATTGCAATGGTATGCATTTAAATGGGTTATAGGTTGCATTAGGCTCTTATCTTACAAGGCACATGCCTACACATGCATGCAACACACATGTATACATCGACAATCCACAACCATACCTACACATGAACATGCATTCACATATCCAAACATATCTATGCACACACAAAAAACCAAATCCACATGTATACATGACATATTGTAGCATACACAAGCAAAGCATACCATTATGTTGCATGGTCCCCTTTGCTTACAAATGCAAAGCCCACAACTGGGCAATTTATGGTTAGCAAGCATGGCCAACAACATCAGTTAGGCTCGCTAGTATTAGTTCAGAGGCATTAAAGTTTCTAACATGTATGTGGTTTGATATTGTGATGCCTCAAGTGTGGCTCTCATTTAATAGGGCCTAGACCAATTAACTTTATTGAGGAGTGGTGTGATGAAGGTCCTAAAATGAGATTATTTTAAATTGAACTGATGAAATAATTAGGAGGATTATTTTCAACTTTTAAAAATAAGACTTGAACATGGATAGATCCCTCAAGGGATGTATCTAAAGTTTGGCGGAATATTTTCTTCTAGCAATGAAAATTAGATTTGTTAAAGTTGTTAGATGATGCTCGGATAATATCAAAGTACAGTCTTGGATAATTTCTAAACAAATGAGAAAAATAGTCAACTATTAAAGAAATTATTTAATTTGAGCAAATGAGGTGGCAATGGGGAGACTCAATTAGGCAAGTCGGTGATTGCTTTGACTTTTTTCATGACACCACTTGTACCAAACACTTGATAAAGTATGAAGCTCAAGTACCTAAAGTACTAAAGAGACATATATCAAAGGTTGACCTTCACAAAATGTGGTATATTTTTAATGGCTAGCCAATGTTTTTGCATAGCTTTAGAGACAACGTAATTTTGTCTAAATCCATTGTACTAGACATCTATTGGAGATTACACTCTTGAGTGTTCACAACATTTGGTTATTTGGTGGGGCTAGACATAACACAATTTCATTTAAATCCATAAGACTAAACATCGATTGGAGATTATACTCTTGAGTGTTTACAACATTTGGTTCTTTGGTGGGGCACTAACAAGAGGCTACCCAATGTACTTGCATAGCTTTAGCGACAACATGATGTCACGACACCATGATTAACTAGCTAGTCTCATTATCCTTGTCAATTTTCCAACCATAGGAGAGGAGGAAGAAAGAAGGTGTGATAAAATTTATTTCATGCCCATTCCCATAGGGGAGAAGAGAAAACTCAAGAGCTTACTCAAATGACAAGGTATGTGAGAGAGATAGGCATACATTATATATTCAATAGAATGTGAGATACATATATACTATACATTTAAAATGAATACAAGTGGAAGTTAATACTAGCATGCTATCGTACATCTATGTTAAGAAATGCAATGCAAAATATTGTATAAAGGATTCGAAGATTTCTTTGAGATTTTGATTGATTATTTTTCTTATACTCTACATGGGTTCAACACGTTTTTAGTGCAATATTCATGAAAACTTGAGGTTTAGTGTCAAATGCATTGTTAGAATGGAAAAGAGCCTTGAATTTTATGAGCAAATCTTTTTCAATTTTAAAAACTAAGGTCATTTAAGTAATAATATGATTATAAAACTTGGAGAATCTGAAGAAAAGCTTGCAACCTATTAAGGGTGAAGGTTTTTTAATCAACTCTTTTTTTTTCCATTGAACAGTTTTTTGGTGCTTCAAAAGTCAACTTTGATGCTTCTATTGTGCCTTGTAAGCATGAAGTAAGATATTAGGACAAAATAAAGAGTTGTAATTATATGCTTAAAATATTACTAAAATTGCATGGCCATGACCCCATAGCCATAATCTATTGCTTTTGTAGACACCCACCCTTAAGCCTCTAGACAGAGGAAGATGTACAATATATGATTAACAATAATCTATTACTTTTGTAGATGCACACCCGCAAGCTTCTAGAGAGAGGGAGATGTACAATATATGATTAACTTTAAAAATGGAGATTTTGAATAAGCCTTCCAAAAGTTGTAAAATTGTGAGTGTCATGCACTAGGATTGGGTTCAAGTTTATATATCCCATATTATATCGAAATAGATATATGATCATCCATTGTCTCTTTGTTGGTATCATTTTGTATTTATTTCATTGATTAATGAGAGCCCTTTCATCATTTCAAGCCATATTAGGTTGAAGAAGTAAATAGGAGATTGTATTCTAAGGTTTAAGAGAGAAGATATGTGCTATGCTCATTGACTTGCACATCAAGTCCCTATTGTAGCGGTGTCTTCTCCATATGCAAGTTCTACTACAATTGGATATGGTGTGAGGAGTAGAGAGGCATCTCAGAATTTGGAATGAGGAAGCGAGAAAGAAAATTTTAATAATGTCATTTTAAATGTCTCTAAAATCATATAGACAAAAAGATATACCTTATGGTTTTTCTTGAAGTAGACACTATCTTTTTTTACATGGTAGGAGAATATTCTGGACTATGGTTAAATTGCAAGACCTTCTGGAAACCATGTGTTAGCTCCCATAGACCGTTTAACTATGTCGTGACTACCTACTTGTAGAAGATTGAAGCTCTTTTTTCGATCATTTTGTAGGCTTGTATAACTATCTATGTGTGCATGTACTGAGGCAGAGAACTCAGCAAAGAGTTAACACTTTTTCGATCCACTAGAGTTCAGCCCTTGAGCTCATGTGTGCAACACATGACGAGTCCGTCATTGGAAAGCTAGAAGCCAAGGTTCGAGAAAAGGCGGGTTCGCTTTAACCTAGAACTTGTTCACCTTGACAAAAATCCTTCTCAATTCTTTGGAAGAAGGAAACAAATCTTCTTCAAATTTCTCAAAATATAGTTACATTTGTTAAATTTATGTATAAGATACAATCTCAATGGGGGGATACTTCCTTCTAAGATGATGATGAAAAGGATTAACTTCCTCTTTCTCAAAATTTTTACAAGGAGTTTTGACCTGCGCGTGTCTAGGCTCTAAGGATTAGGGAAGAGGGACATTTGTTTGATGGGATGCCAACCACGTGGGGCGGCCACGTCAGCTGGTGGGCGCAGCTGGTGGGCGGGGCCCCAGATCCCGCCCAGTCGCGAAAGCACAAATAGCCTGCACCCTTTCCTTCGTAGGCAGGAGCGGGTATATAAAGCTGCGCGCTGCCTTTGAGCTTTTTCTTTGTATGTATCTTCGCTCGCTCGCTCGCTGGCCCTCTCTCTCTCTCTCTCTCTCTCTCTCTCTCGTTCTCGTTGCCACCATGATACCAGACTCCCCGAGTCGTGACATCTGATGTCACGCTACCGTTCCGCAAATTTTGCATCACTCTGCCAGGAAGATCCTCTGTGGTTCAGCCATGAAGTAGTTTTCTGTCAGAACTCTCGCATCAGCGCTCCTTGATATTACTTTTATTATAACGCCATGGCCGCTAACACCACCTGCCCCAAGCAGATGGCTGCCACGTCCAACGGGGCGTGGCAGGGAGATAATCCTGTGAATTTCGCCTTGCCATTGCTCATACTGCAAATCTGCCTGGTGCTCGCTGTGACAAGGATCTTAGGAGTCCTCCTGAAGCCATTGAGGCAGCCTCGCGTGATTGCAGAGATCATAGTATGTAATTAGGGTTTCTTCTTCTTCTTCTTCTGTGGAGTATCGATCAGTTGGATTATGTAATAATTTCTCAATTGGCTACATTACTAATATTGGTGAATGCCTTTCATGCAGGGGGGCATCTTGCTCGGACCTTCCGCCCTGGGAAAGAATTCTGAATACATACAGAAAATCTTTCCCCAGCGAAGTCTTACAGTGCTTGAAACTGTAGCAGACCTGGGGCTCATCTTCTTCCTATTTTTGGTGGGGCTTGAGCTGGACCTGCGCGCCATCCGCCGCACTGGAAGCCAGGCGCTCGGGATAGCGGCGGCAGGAATCGCTGTCCCATTTGTGGCCGGGGTCGGCGTCTCAGTGGTGCTGCACAAAACCATCGCCACCGATGGCAAGTTCGCGCCCTTCCTCGTTTTCATGGGCGTGGCGCTGTCCATCACAGCCTTCCCCGTGTTGGCACGGATCCTCGCGGAGCGGAAGCTCCTCACAACCGACATCGGGCAGATGGCAATGTCAGCGGCAGCGGTGAATGATGTGGTCGCTTGGATACTATTAGCGCTGGCGGTGGCCCTGTCAGGCACCGGGAAGAGCCCACTGATTGCAGTTTGGGTGCTGCTGAGCGGGCTGGCATTTGTGGTGGTGATGTTCCTTTTGATCAGGCCGATCATGACCTACATAGCAAGGCAGACAGTCGAGAACGAGCCTGTGAGCGAGATGTATGTAGCCATAACCCTGGCAGCGGTTCTGACTGCAGGTTTTACCACAGATGCGTTAGGAATCCATTCAATTTTTGGTGCATTCGTCTTCGGCCTGATCATCCCTAAGGAGGGCCCGTTTGCTGGGCTTCTGATCGAGAAGCTCGAAGATCTGGTGACGATTCTCATGCTTCCTCTCTATTTTGCTTCCAGCGGCCTCAAAACGAATATCGGATCCATTCATGGTGCTCGCTCCTTCGGTCTGCTTGTGCTGGTCATCACCGTCGCCTGTGCTGGGAAGATTCTCGGCACCTTCACCGTAGCTTCCCTGCACCACCTGAGCTCCAGAAAGGCCCTCACCTTAGGCTTCTTGATGAACACGAAGGGCCTTGTGGAACTCATCGTTCTCAACATTGGCAAAGACCGTGGGGTAAGTTTGTGATGTTGGTTTATCATTCAGTCAGAGCTTCTTGATTCTGAGCATGGAGAGAGAATCGCATAATTAACCGATCATTTTGTTTGTCATGCAGGTCCTTAACGATGAGACATTTGCCATCATGGTTCTCATGGCGTTGTTCACCACGTTCATCACCACTCCCGTGGTTATGGCACTCTATAAGCCAGCCAGGAATCAAGTGCCTTACAACCGGCGGACGCTGTATATATCTAATGAGGATGTGAAGCAAATTGGTCCAGAAGCAGAGCTGAGGATTTTAGCAGGTGTGCACGGAATGCCGAATGTGCACGCGATCATCAACCTGGTGGAGGCTGCAAGGGGGACAAGGAAGCGGTCCCTGCACATGTACATTCTGCACCTGATCGAGCTCTCGGAGAGGCCGTCATCCATTATGAAGGTGCAGCGAGTGCGACGGAATGGCCGTCCATTCTGGGACGACAAGGATCAGCAGGGGATGCATGGTCTGGACAACATTGTGGTGGCTTTTGCGGCGTATGGCCAGCTGAGCAAGGTGATGGTGCGGCCCATGACAGCCATCTCCAGGATCGATGACATGCATGAGGACATCTGCGCCACTGCGAATGAGAAGCATGCGGCCATCATCATCCTCCCCTTCCATAAGTATGGTGCATCCCCCACTGATGGTCAATGGGAGGGCCAGTATCCAGGATTTCGCAGTGTGAACCAGAAGGTCCTCCTGCACGCACCCTGTTCTGTTGGCATCCTCATCGATCGTGGAATCGGCATGAGCTCTGCCCCATTCTCCAGCTCCTCTGTTGATCAGAACATAGCAGTACTCTTCTATGGTGGTCCTGATGACCGTGAGGCTCTGGCTTTGGGCTACCGCATGGCAGAGCACCCTGGGGTCAAGCTGACTGTGTACCGGTTTGTCTTTGGGGATGATGTCCTGGAACATGCGACTGTAGTGCAGGTGGGTGATCAGAATCAAGGCGGTTCAGGAGGGCAGCTGGTGCGTCCAACTGGGAGTGGAGGTGGATGGGGTGTGCACTCACATAGTAGTGGGGGGGACGTGCACATGCGCTTCTCACTTAGCTCCAGGTTCTCGATCGGGCCACATGAGACGTATGACTTCATGTCGACTGCAGACGTGGATTGGGCTCATGAAAGCAAGCTAGACGAGGAATGCCTAGCACTCGCGAAGGCAAGGAGGTTTGTGCCAGGAGCAGGGGCAGGGGCAGATCAATTGAGCATAGGAGCAGGTGCTAATACATCCACTGCAACCAGTGGTGTGGGGGCGGGAGCGGTGGCGGCAGGTGGCGTTGCTTCGCCGTCGATCGTCTACGTGGAGAAGGCAATAAGCAGCATAAACAAGGATGATGCAGTGAATGCAGCACTGGAGATAGTGAAGAGTGGAGGAATAAGCCTGGTTGTGGTGGGGCGGGGGCGGAGGCCATCACTGCTGCTCGCACCGCTCGCAAGCCGGCAAGCGGAGTTCCAGGAGCTAGGCCCGATCGGGGATGCATTGGTGGGGCTGCATCATCAGGGAATAGCAGCTGGGGCAGACCAGCAGGCAGGCGAGGGGAGGGCTGGCAGGCAGCCGTCAGTGCTAGTAGTGCAGCAGCACGACACGAGACTGGTGCAGGAGCTGGTGGTGAGTGGCAGCAGGCGGAGGCACCAGGACACCAGCGTCAGCGGTGGTGGCAACAAGCTTGCGGCGAAGGTGGTGGACATTTCGTCGCCCATCCAGAAGGCCTCTGCCCTGCTCTCCCCCCACCTTGTGGTTGTCACTGGGCCCTCCTCCTCCTCTCAGTCTGAGCCTCCGAGCCAAGCCACCGAACCTGATGCCCAAGCCTAAATCCATGGCATTATTGGCACATGACTAGTGTCCAAGCCTAAATCCAAGGCGTTGGTGTCCCAGCCTGAACCCGTGGCCTTGGTGTCGAAGCCTGAATCCATGCCTTTGATGCTTGGCCATTAGACATTAGACATGGCTTTTGCTTGGATTCCTTATCTCCTATAATAAAATTTCTAACCTCACATGCCAATATTTTTATTACCCTGTATGCCACGCGAATTGGTTCAAATACTTGTCGTGCTTTTAGAGTCTTCTTGTATTGTATATGTACAAATATCTTAAAAAGTCATCACTGTGGATGAGATTCATAGTTCCAGATTCCAAATATTGAGAGAGATATATACTGTTGAAACCTGAATGTGCTTGTGTTTGACTTTTTCACACCTTTAACGCTTTTAAATGAGTCAAATATTAGACTCTTTATATATCTTGAATGTGCCAATATTGACTTTTCAAACTTGAGACACTTGGAAAGTTAGATAAATCATAAGCCAAATAGTGACTTTTTGTAACTTGGGTGTTTGTATTTATTAAAAGGTCATGTGCACAACTAGAAGCTCCACTTTTTGGGTACATCCACCATCCATCATCCAAGATGGTTGCAACTTCAAAAGTAACTTTCAAAGTCTTGTTCACGGAAAATCACTTTTCGGAGCCGATACAGACCTTCAAACCTTCGCAATTCACAAGTTTTTCCTGAGATTTTGCGGGTTTTGGTTGTATTGTAACGAAAATGATCTTAGATATTAAAATTTACAAACCTCTGTAAATTTTGATGCTACCTTTGCATTTAACAATTCACTTGATACTAGGTTTTCGTTAACATAAACATTTCTTTTAGACAAACCAAGCTTCACTTTTTGGGTTGCTTGGGATATGCTTAAAATGTTCCAAACATGGATATTTAAAGTTGCAGTTATGTTGTCTAAAACAAAGTTTCTTGTTCAACACCCACACACTCCATGCAAGAAAAGAGATCATCCAAAGGGTGTGCATATATAGTATACAACAAAAAACTAACTCATTTGTGTTTAAATGTATCCAAATTTGTAACATGTGAATGTTATTATGGTTGTTTGGTCTAATTGATTTGATTGTCAAAGAATATTGAATTTGAGTTGTAGTATCCAAATTTGTAACATATGGGAATAGTCAATGATTATGCATGTACTATGCATTTGGATCATTTTATGTAATTTGCTAGTGACCGCTCTTGAACGTTTTTCAAGATGACATATTCTATATGAAATCTTCGCTAAATATATTTGAGCATTCAAAAAGTATACATATAAATTGAAAATTTTCTAGCCATATGATAGTGGGTCTAGGCATCCATGCCATTTTCTATCTTGAAAAAGGGGGCAATTCAAATAGTGCAAATCAAATTCAAAATCCAAACTTTAGAAACGTGAAATTCCTTGTCAAGAGCTTTTCTTGATATGTATTGACATGATAGGATTTGCATACGAAGACCGGATTAAGAAAAGGATTGAAACATGATCATGTGGAATTATAGTGCTAATCTTTTAAGCTAAGCTTAAATAATAATTGAATTTGATGTGCAACGCAACAATCTATTAGTCCAGCCCTCTCAACCCAATTCATAATCACCCTCCAAATACTTCGCCCTTTTAGGCCGATGCACATATCTTTACATTAATATTAACTTTGCATTAAAAAAGAATCTATTAGTCCTTTGAATTTTTATTATGTTCGTTGTAAGCTACCCACCAATATCTCATTTTTATTGTAAGATAGCAAGCCTCAAATTACTCATTTTCCTAAAAATTAATGATAGGGAATTTCTAAAGACTTAGTTGAGGCCAAAATAAGCTTATTAGAAAAATCCCACAAAAGGGTGGACATGAGGCATGCTCACTTGTATTTTAGTCGAGGAATCCATTTCACCAATTATTGACTTACTAGTCGCTTATGTAATGATTTAGTAATTGAAGTTTTATTTCACACCCCCATTTTCGCTTTTTATTCTTACATAGACCCCTAGGTTTATTGGATGATAGATATTGTGTCTTATTTATGTTTGTTCGATCAAATTAAATCATGATTAACAATGAATGGTGAGGCTTTAGAATGTTTTTGGGAAATTTGTGTTTCTTTAGAGAGGCACAAATGTGTTGAATACACTTTAAATACCAACCATTATCTATATACAAGTTCAAATTCACTTCTTATATTGCATGTATTTTCAATAGGAGGGTGAGGTGTGTAAGCTCACTACCTTAGCAACTAGTTCTTCTTTCCAGTTAGGCTATTGTGGCACACCTAGCTTAAGAGGTCATTCAATTTATAAGTGTATCACGAGGATTCAAAATAAGGGATTTATTTTTTAAAAATAAAGATATTTTTTATATACAAACGAGTATCATTTAAAGGGTAGATTCACAATTGAATATGAAAAGGGTGCATTTTATTCATAACAAATTCACAAATAAAGGGTTTTTGAAATGGTCATTGAGTGCACGTGATAAGGAGGCTTACATACAGTTAAGCCCTTGAGCACACCTACCATGATCATCTAAATGTTCACTCTCTTTGTTGATAGGGTGGCCATTGAAGTTTGTCGTTTGTTAGATGGGTTGACTTTTCGACATGGTTCTATTGCTTATAGATAAGGTTATCTATTTGATGTTGATTGTTGATGATTGTTTGAGGTATATATGGGATTTCTTCTTGAAAGCTCAAATAAGATATTTTGCATTATTTTTGGTCCATCGTAAGGATATGAGGTGTTTGTGCCAATCATGGAGGCAAGTTCTATTCCTCAGAGCTTGACATGCAGTGGTACAGATTTTGCATATATAGGTACACCATCAAAGAATGGTGTGGTGGAGCAACAAAATTAGACCATGTTAGCGATGGTTAGGGTTGAGCATAAAGGGCTTCCATATGCAATTTGGCTTGAGGTCATTTCCCTTGTCATCCACATCCACATTTGATTCTCTATAGTTGCAGTTCTTGGGAAGACACCTCATTGTTCTTACTTTGGGTGGAATCGTCGATCATGCATTTTTGTATTTTTGAATGTGATGCCTATGACCATGTGTCAAAGGAGAAGAGGGGGAAATTAGATGCCAAGTCCAAGCAACACATTTTCATTAGTTATATTTATGATACCAAGGGATATTGCATCTTTGACCTTGACTTACAACAGGTGGTGAGCTAATATGTGGTCTTTGGATGAGGATTCCTCCTCACCTCCCATCTTCTCCCCTTCTAATGGTACAACATGTAGTGGTTCTTATACTTCCTTGTCATTGAATGCCCCTCCCCCACTAGCTCATCATGTATCTCCCCTTGATTCTAGGTTATTACCCCTTCTCCCTGCTTGGTTAGTCTCTATGAGATCTTGATTATGGGACACTAAACTAAGACTCTTATTGTTTCAAGGGCTCAATACACTTACAACTAAAATACTTACAAAACTCGTATGGTGGGAGGACTTCATTGGACCACCACACCAAGCAAGCACACAAAAGATGTTATTCTTCTTCTCTTTTTTCTCACACATTAAAATGTAAACTAGGTACAATAAAGAAAAGTGGCCTATTATATTATAGAATATATAACTAACAAAGCTTGATTTAAGGCTTTCATAGCCCAATTTGGTTGCATTTGGGTAACCATTATTGTTGGAATTGATGGAAAATAACTTAGGTTTGGATTCGTTGAAGTCGCTTCCATGAGAAGATGAATCAACATTCTTCTCTTTTCCTCCTCTCAAATGTATGTGCTACAAAGGCAAAGGTAAGAATACCTTTCAAGCATTAACTTTGGGAGTCATTCTATCCATTTTGAGTGAGTATAGAGCATCCTACAAAAGTCCTGGACAAATATGGTAGTTTGATAACACTTCAATATTTGGCCATAAATTTTGCATTCGACATCAAGTTGAGGTGCTATAACTCAAAACTAAGACTCTTACTGTTTCAAGGACTCAATACACTTATGGCTAAAATACTTACAAAACTCGTATGGTGGGAGGACTTCATTGGACCACTACACCAAGCAAGCACACAAAAGCTGCTATTCTTCTTCTCTTTTTCCTCACAAATTATAATGTAAACTAGGTACAATAAATAAAAGTGGCCTATTATATTATAGAATAGATAACTAACAAAGCTCGATTCAAGGGCTTCCATAGCCCAATTTGGTTGCATTTGGGTAACCATTATTACTGGAATTGATGGAAATCAACTTAGGTTTGGATTAATTGAAGCTTTCCATGAGAAGATGAATCAACATTCTTCTATGTTCCTCCTCTCAAATGTATGTGCTACAAAGGTGAAGGTAAGAATACCTTTCAAGCATTAACTTTGGGAGCCATTCTATCCATTTTGAGTGAGTATAGAGCATCCTACAAAAGTTGTGGACAAATATGGTAGTTTGATAACATTTCAATATTTGGCCATAAAGTTTGCATTCGATATCAAATTGAGGTGCTATAGATCTACATTGTTGGGCACTACATGCTCAATGTTGGGACTTTAGACACCCTCTTATTGATTCAAGAGATTAAACCACTACGTCAACAACTACATCTCACAAACAGAGTCTCTTGCACATAGTCAACAGCTGATTGTAGTGAATGTGCAAGGCATACCTTCATATATGAAGAACGCTCTTACACACCCCACAATCCAAGGTCCACTCCTTAGGCTCTCAAACCCTCTATGGTCTTAATCATGCAAGAAGAGAACATGGATAAGGCATGAGAGAGTATAAGAGAAGAGATGGGGGACTTCACTCTTAGTCCCTCACATCACACTCTCACTCTCTTTCCCTCAATCTCAACCTCTCTTACTCTCACTCTCACTCCCACAAGACAAAAGCAACAATGCAAGAGCCAAAAGTTACCACATACAAGAATAGCTTTCCATTTTTTCACATCCTCTTCATACAAGTTTTTAGGGTTAGGATTCACCATTCCCCTTGGGCATTTTGATCCCTTTTTTTAGCCAAGTGACTATTTATACATCATGTATGTACTTAGAGCTATTGATTTTCATGACTTTAAATCAAGTGCTACTTATTTGTCAATACAATTTGCACGAGAGGGAGCTCGATTCTCATTACATCTTTCAATATAATGATAAAACATAGTAAATTTGCAAAAAATTATGGCCCTTCCATGCTCTTTTATTTCTTCATTCCTTCATATTGTTAACATTTCGCCCCTCTCTTGGTTTTGTGTCGATCCCATGGCACTCATACCATAGGAACATGATATAGATGACAAGAATTGTTGGGTTAGTTGATGAAGAGCTTCCAGAGGAAAAGGGTTCTTTCAGGATGTAAAGGAAAGGTGGGATTGGTGGTGGTGGAGAGTGAGAATCATGGAGGGAGGTAATCAAATGTCGAACAAAATTCAAATTAAATATTAGTTTTCACTTTAATGGGCATGAGTAAGATCTTCATTATGACAACCTTTGTCACCTTTATGGGGGCCTAGATTTCTAGGTTTGATGTAGCCATGAGAATATCACGACAATGAATTATTAATGATTTTTTATATATTTACTTACCAAAATATATTTTTAAATCTAAAGAATAATTTAATTTCCTAAAATATTTTCTCTCTAGGATTACTTACAGGGCATTTTCAAGACCTCAAAACTCCCCTAATGCATAAGAGTAAACAAAGACATGCCATACTACCTTGTTATTTTCTAGGATGGGTTTTCTCCATTCTAGCTATCTTAGCTAACTTCATGGCGAGGTATTTTCTTTTGGCACATGTGGCTTGACAAGATTAGTCCAAAGGCATATAACTCCCAGTTCCATACTCTTTTTTGCTACAAGTGATGTATGAGGTATTCTCCAGTTCTATAGTCATTAGGTTGACCTCCTTGATTTATTCCATGCCTTCCAACATGCTTGTGGATGTTTCAAGTTGGGCCTTGACTTCAGTAGGATTGTTACTTTGTAGAGTGTAGGTTTTGAATGCCACCTCCTTAAAGATTTTCTGCTATTCATTGAGAATGAACCTATAAGCATCTAGTTTGACCTTGTTTTGGAATTCCCCATACAAAGCAATCCCTCTATTAGTGGAAAAATTCATCAATGTGCTAATTCACACAATCTTTGTGCTTACCCTTCCATTGATTCTATTTCTTGGGTTAGTTTAGTGCCCATTTCCCTTTGCAAATCCTCATAGGTGACCTTTCACGATTCTTTCTCTTGTAAGCAATGCTTGTGCTCCCTTTTCCTAGGCTGCACTTTTTCCTTTTCTACATTTGATCCATAGCGCATTCAAATATTGACTAGTTAGGTTCCCTATCAATATGTCCTCCATGAGCCTCTTGGGTATTCTAATCTCTCAAGTCTAGGGCTTGTCGTAGGTGAATAGATGATGGAAAACCTGTGCGGTAAAACTTAGCTTCTCATCTTGTACACCAAGTAATAGCACTCCCTTTTAGCCAAGAATGGTATCCTTCCATTGTTGAGGCACTTCCATTAGTTTCTAAGCTTTCACGTAACTTCCTAACTTTGCTTTTATCCCCAAGGTTTTTTCTACCACCTCTAGGTTTTTAAGCTCAATTATCAATTCTCCAGTCACCCATTGGTCTTCGATTTGGATGTTGAGCTTATTAAAGGCTTTCATTTCACGGTAGTAGTAAAAGATGGCAGCTTCACATGCTTGACAATGCATGGGGCTAGCTGTGGCTTTGAGGTAAGTTCCCAGTTCACATTTTGATATCAGTTCTCTAGGTGACTGGTAATGATTACCAGTTTCTTTATGCTGCTTTTGGTCTGGAATTGGATGTAGCCCATTTTTTACATGTTTACAGCTATTCCATTGACATGCTATTGAGTAGTGAAGATGGTTTTATCCTCATTAAGGGTGTCTTTGATAAGGATGGGCTTATTTTATGCTCATGGTTGTTCTATTTTATGCTCATGGGAATTCTTATGAGTTCTTGAAAATTTCTTGAAACATCATTTCTTATTTGAAGTTTTTCAAGTACTCAAGTTTACAATAAATTTTATACCTAGATACCATTACATGATTAAATCCATACCTTTTAATACCCATCTTGTTGCCATCATTATAAGAACTTGTTACTTGGTTGGGAATCTTGATTGTTGGTCTTGAAAAGTTGCTTTTTGTGGTCTAGAACTTGATCTCTGGAGGTTGTTGTAGAGGCGACGAGCCAACCACCAAGACCCACGGACCGCTTATTGTTTCAAGTGTTCCAAGCTGAGCGCTAATGGCTACCTCTCACATAGCCGATGCACTATCTCTCTCTACGAGTGTAGTGAGCTTACCTCCATGCCCGATCGAGTTGCCTCCTCTCCCGAGCACTCCGGTAGCTCCACGATCCAAGTGCAAGCTTCAAGAGAGATCGATCCTCAAGCTCCACACTCCAAGCTCCATTGCCACCGCGAGCAAGACAAGATAAGACAAGAGAAGAAGAGAGGAGAAGATGGAGAGCTTCTCCACCACGGTCCCTCACCCTCACACACTCACTCTCTCTCTCTCAAGCACAAGCTGAAGAAGAAGAAGAAGAAGAAGAAGAATAATAATAATAATAATAATAGTAAGACAGCTACTTTTGGCCACACACAAGAATGAGCCTCTCATTCACTTTTCAACTTTATATACAAAACCCTAAATCCCTTTTGGGCGGTCATCCCCTATCCCCTTTTTTACATGGCCGATTGTGGCCTAGGCCCTTTTTTGCATTGTCCTCCTATCTTCCTAGCTTTCTTCCTACTGCCCATCTACCTTTACAATTTGCATGCGGTGAGAGCCTGATGCTCTTAAAATAAATCATGGTGCACCTTGCGCTCGTTTATAAAAGTATTTTGTGCTTTTTCTTGTGTGTCTTTCTCATTGATTTAGGACTTTTTGGCACTTCTTGTGTTTCCATATTTTTCTTAGCGTGCCTTCGTCTCCCGTTTCACTTTTTCCTTGGCCCTGTCTTCCGCTTTAGATTTTCCAGATTTTGCACCTTGTTCTTCTGAGGGTTAACATTATCTCCCTCCTAGACGAGTGTCAGTCCTATGGCACTCACCGTCGTAGGTAGCAGGCTTTGGCATGCACCGAAGACATGGGTGGAAGGGACTGTTGTGGTTTGCCGTGGAGGAGTTTTGGTAGTGGTGCATATGAAGGTCGTTGGGGACACATTGTTGGCTTGATTGGCTGGTAATAGGGTTTGTTGGAGTTGGTGATGGGGCTATTTTTTGTTGGGACTTGCACTCATGGCTAGCACATGTGTTGATGTTTCTTGGGATTCTACATGTGACAATTCTTTGGTGGATTGGCATGATGATAAAGGATAAGAATTTAGAGTTAAGTGTTGATGGTACTTTTGTTGGAGTCTTCAAAACTTGCAATTGTAAACCTCTCATGTGGTCTCTCCTTAGGGGTTAGTGCTAGTCTTCTTATCGTGCACAAGACATAGTTTGATTAGTTTGGGAACATGTCGAGAACTCTAGGCAAGCCAAGAGTAATGTCATGCACTTGAGGACCCAAACTGTGTATAGATTGTGGTGCAGATATTATGTGAGTGCATGTGCATACTCAGATATTACATAATTAGAAGACTGCTAGTCTGGTTCCTCATAGCAATGTGTGGATGAAGCAAGGGATCAATGGGGTGGAAAAATTTGTCGATGTTTTGAGGCCTTAGCTTTTGGTAGCTAGTGGCTACTTGTATTGCTCGAAGAGTACGGTGTACTTTCAATGTTCTTTCGTGCCTTGCTCACCATATTGATTGTGATGGTACTGAGATGGAGTGCGAAAAAGAATTGTGCAAATGGTTCAGGGTGACAGGTCTAGCAAGACGAGCTCCCTAGGTATGTCATGCCCTTGATGTGCCCTGAAAAATTGTGGGGGATGTGTAAAGGGCTAGGGGACTAGGGATGAAGCCAGTCGACCAAGGTCATTGGATGTACCTAATTTGAGGACCCCTAGGTGTTGTGTTGTGATCATGGGTGCCTTTTGTTTTTTTTTTTCCCTTTTTCTTTTCTTTTCTTTTCTTATCTTTTTCTTTTCTCAATTTTTATTTAGGCAATCAATGCAATACATTGAGGCTATCAGCCTTTCATTTGGATTGAGAAATGTTGGGGTCCAAAGGCTGTGAAAAATGGATATTACAAAGATGATTGTGTTACTAGCCTCGATGCTAGAGGAACAGTTATTGAGATGAAGAGACACACTTGAGATTTTGCAAACCTCTTTGTAACATGTGAGACATCAGTACAATTGAGGTAGCAATTGCAGTGAGCCAGATGTAGAGTTTGGCTAAGAAAGAGAGAGTAGCCAATGACTATGCTTTGGGCCATGCTCAAATGCAATGTGTGCTTTATCTGCAGGGGTGATTTTCTCTTCTAGCAACGGGGCTTTTGTCATGGCTCTTTGTTCTTGGTATTTCTTTTTCTTTTTCTATAATGGCTTTTTGTGGGGTTGGTGGTCTTATGGTGACTTGGATATTGAACACTTTCATACATAGACATGTGTCGTATTGTATCCACTTGACAACTCGTGAGAGTACATGCAAGTCATATGCTTCAATCATAATGAGCAGGTGTAGCTCAAAAAGACATCACTTATTTGAATCCCATTGTTTTGACTTCAATGCATATTAGTTGCACTTGATTATCATTTCTTGTGTGTGTGCTGGCTTTGCTTTTTTGGTATTATCTATACATAGTCACTAAACACATTGTTTATTTATATACACATTTATAAATCCATGTCACTTCATGAGAATAAAAACCAATTGTAGAACTTAGGATTGTATTGGAGTGTGGCACACACATCTAGTACCCGTGGCAACCTACTCAATAACAACAAATAATTTGCAACATCGAGTAGCATGGTACCTTGTCTGAGTCTACTGGCAACATGTAGCTCCTTCTTAGTGAGAATTTTATCAATCAAAGAGTTCTCTTGGCTAGTTGTGGCTAAGTCCTCCATACCCCGAACAACAATTAGTACCTCGAAAGGAAGTTGGTGCCACATAGGTCAGGTCTCTTTTGAGACCTCCTTCATGTACTCCAATGATGCCTCATGTGCCACCACCCTAAGGTGCAGAAGCTTCTACCCTCCAAGTATTCCAAGTATATTATTGAGTATATTTTATTTCAATTATGTATGTGTTTTGAAACTATCTCTTATATTTATTTACATGTTTGGTCTCGTTTATTCTCCAAGTTATTGCACGTGCATGGGGATGCATTGCATCACCTAGAATATTGATTGTAATAGCTACATCATTTGCTTGGAGGAGGTTTTTTTTAGAATGGATATGAAACATCTGTGTCATGATAGTTTTCCTCCATCTCGAATGAAATTGGTTTCTAATGTTTTAGGAAACTTGTATGAAATCTATGAAACCCATTTGATACCTACAATTTGAGAAACTCTTGGCAACTATGAGATATATATATATATATATATATATATATATATATATAATTTAGTGAAGTACGTCAAGCCTTAAAAAGTTTTCTTAAATTTAAACAAAAATGAAATGATCAAGGAGAATAAGATATTGTCATCCCTTTCTGAGTCATGGAGCTACTTTTGATGGGAGATGTGGATGATACTTTCTCAACAAATGGTATGATTGATGTTTGGTTTTTTTACTTTGTCTAAATAAAAAGTTTTGTAGTCTAATGTTTTCTTTGAAATGTAATAGAATGTGTCACAAGCTAAGTTATGAGCAAGGCACACATCCCATCTAGGATGGATGGGCAAAAAAGGATTTATTGCACTTTTGTGAGTACATAATTGCATATTCATATGTTTTATTTCCTACGTAAGTGGCTTCATTAAAATATTTTTTTCTCTATACACAAATGAAATTCTATTGGTCATCCATCCACTCCTATAGAGATAAAGATGGCCAGATGCGAGGAGTATCAAGCTTTATAGGTAGCATTTCCTTCAGTACAATAGCCTTTTATAAGTACCTAAATATCTTTATGACCCAATCTAGTTTCTAAGGTACACCTCAATTATCTCACAATGCATATGAGATTCATAGAACATGCGAGATGGAGGTTGTTGCTTGAGAGGAGCCAAAAGGAAGACATTAGGTTGGTGAGCAAGAGGAGGCTACCCAGACAAGAGTGTACATGCACAAACTAAGGCACATCACATGGAAGGAGTCGGCCACAAATGGCCATATTTTTGAGCATGTTGGCTTAGATATAGAGCTTGATAGCTACGGTTCAAACATTGATGGAAACACAATTTGAGTCGCATTTCAATGTATTAGCTGGATGCTTAGCCATATATATATATATATATCAGTTTTTTGGATTTCTACTCTAACATTTGTATATATGTATTTCTATCATTAATACAATATCGTTTTATCTCACAAATTGTAGTTAGAAAATATAAATGTATCACTAACCTATCATGCTTGCATTATCAAACTTGTATTGTGTATGGTGTGTTTGTCAAGTGTATAGAAGAGAGGAGAAGTGAGAGGGAGATAGAGTAGGGGAGAGAGCAAGAGTGAGAGTGTGAGAGTGTGAGAGGAAGAGTGTGATCTCTGATGACACACTCTCACTCTCTCTCAAATATTTAGAAAAAAAACCAAATTAGTGTTACATAACTGATGTTTGGCATTTCTTAAATAGCATTATAACTTATGCAATGTTCATCATCCTATATGCAATGTCTTTTATGTGTTACTAAACATATTGCACAAGCATTGAACATTTGCAACACTAGTCATCATGGTTTTAGACATTGTTAATGTGACAAAAAATTGTGTTCGTACTACCCATATGTGTTCTAGTAATGCTTGAAGTTCATGAGCTCATAATGAGATTGAGGAAAAGCATTGAGATTGCAAGCTTCTAATCAGCTAGCATCGACTACGTGCCTTGGTGATGTGGCTTGACTTTACTCACTAACATGTTAAGTGACTAACATGGAGGGTATGCATGTGATCTTGTAGCTAGACTACACCCATGTAGTCTACTCTTGGTTGTGATACATTCATTATGCCACCTCATTCATCCTTAGTGGGGTCACAATTAACCACATTTTACTATGTTCATATTAGTTTTTACTCATATTGTTGACTAAATCTTTTGTGTGGAAGAAGTAAAAAGAAGAAGAAGATTTCAGCCCTGCTTCTCTTTAATATACTCATGTCTCCATTTTATGTATGTGTGATCTTGATTGTTTTGTCTCTCTATTCTCTCATTTCTTTCACCCATTTGGTGAGGGTTGAGTAGAATTATATGAGTAAGAGTGAGGAAACCAATGAGGTGAAGCCCTACACTAACCAGTTCTTCTCCTTCTTCTTCTCCATTTTCTTCTCTCAATGATGGTATGCTCAATGACAAAGAAGGTAAGGTGTTCATTCAAGGAACATATTACATGGATTGTGAAGGCATTTACAAGACTTAAAGCTTTAACTACAACACGGAAAGGAAGTAGATGGGTTTTCTATGACTCAAAATTAGTATTATATTCTTCTTTTTTCTTGGAGATAGGGAGAGCATATGCATGGTTTCTTTGGAGATGATATGAGATAGCTAGGTGAGAGATAGTTAGATTTGAAGTAGTTGGGGCTCTTTTTGTAATTGATGGGAGTCCCATCTAAAGTCCCATTGTTGCACATAAAAGCCAACATTCTAAAGTTTTCTATCATAAATTTTGACCATTCAACCATCCCTAGGACCCCATAATCACAAACACACTACAAAGTAAAAAAAACTTGAACAAGGGTGGGTGCTCATATAGTAATATATATATGTATAACCTCCTTTTATGTCTCAAAATAGGGTACAATGTCACAGTATGTAGATCATGATTAGTGCAACATTGTGTATAGCGGCATCACTACAAGATATAGGCCTTATATCGACATTTAAAGCGACGAAAATACAAACAACAAAATTTTCCCCCATCGTCGCAAAAAGCGTCATTATTAACGATGCCATAGAACAGTCGATAGTGACGCCAATACCGACACTAATAGCGACGGTTTGCAATGTGCATAGCGACGCCAATAGCAACGCGAGCAGTAAAATTTGCGACGCTAATAGCGATGGTAACAGGGAAAAAAAAATTATGGCAGCTGCCCTGCCACATATAGCACTGTGTGCTTTATGAGAGCCATACAAAATAGTTTCTGCACTGCTGTGTACAATGTGCTTGCAAACAAAAACAATGTATACTGAAATCATAAAACTGATACATGAAATAAATACATGATCGCATAAAAAGCGATTGGTACAATCATGACAGGATATCACTAATACATAGAAAATGTCTACATAGATTAGGCGACTCAAAAATAAAGGTGTGTGAGCTCCATGGATCCAAGGGCGAGCTACGCATCCTCGTCCCCCGAAAGCTCGTCCCACCACAAAGGATCATCGAACGGACTCTGCAAAAAAAGAAACAACATATCATCCACCATACAATAATGCATTCAAATATCTCATGGTAACTACGGACAAGAAAGATGAGTGACTTACAAGGCCACCGCATCTATACAATCGGTCGATCAATGCCCTGAGACTGTGCCTCTCTGCATATCGAGTCTCAAGGCCAGTTGGATCGCGATTTGTAATGGAGTGCTGCAAAGAAAACAAAATGCTAACTGTTAGAAACATGATTGTCAGTACAAAGAATATTTCAAAAAAAAAAACAAGCAAAACAAAAGAAAAACTTACAAAGTCCTCCAAATATGTCATGTGGCCGCCACTCCCAAGATGATGGACCACTCCGGCTTCAAGTCGTGCCCTCGCCGCCTCGCGCTGCTGACTCCAATGTCCTGGAAAATCTGTAGCTTCCTCCCTCAGTCGGTGCCAGTCATCTGAATCTAACCACTCGAGCTTTGCAGCCCCACTCTTGATTGCCTTACGTGCATCGGATCGTCTATGTGACATGTATGCACGCATGCAATCCATCATCTAGCCCGTAGAGAATCTATCTACTGCGGTTGGCACCGGAAACTCCTCATACAAGGCTGCTACTATGTAGTCCTTGCTCCCCTCTGGTATGTTCTTCCAATGATCCAAGACGTTGTGCCGAAAAACTTGTTGGCACAACTCTCTCATGTGAGCCATCACCCTCCTCCCCTCATCATTCATGATGATGGCTCTTGACCTATTATCGACTAGATATCGATAACCCCTAGGAGTCTGTCTAAGATGGGTCATCTCCCATCTGCGTCCACACTCCTGGGCATATCCAGGAGACCCCTCTGCATCTGGTGTACCAACAGGGGTAATCTCTCTCGGAGTGGCATCCACATGGGTGCCACCTGCTGACGGCTGCGCAAAAGCCAGAGTAACTAGAGTAGATGTCCCCACAGGTGTGACAAATCCTGGAGGTGATGCAGTTCCAGCTGAACGATGAGACAGAGACACCGCGTCCGTGTCTCCACAGCATCCACCTGAGCCACGAGAGTGAGGAGTCGCACCTGTATCCCGTGTCGACCGCAGGCTCACTGCCTCTATATCTCTGCAGCATCCCCCTGATCCCGATGCACTCCCTTCCTCTGGCCCAAGTCATGAGCGTCGAGATCATCTGCTCGAAGCCGAAGTATCCGATCGCGCTGAAGTAGATCTAGCAGAGTGCCCTGACGAAGACCGAGACAGCTCCTGGTCTACCATCTCTCTGAATCTGGCGATCTGGTCTGGAGACATGTGTGCGAAGATGTCATGTAACTCCTCATCGCTCATCCCTCGACTCATCCTGAAAATGTCACCTGCACAGACAAAAAATGATGTTAGAATAATCAAGAGAAATCATACAAAGCACAGTAATATAAAGCATTTAAAAAAGATCTCACTTAAAATGCATATCTTATGTACCCTTATAAGCGATTGGTCAACGAATTGAGTAAGTGGATGCTCCAAGTATGAAGTATCCTATGGTCCCATGTTAATCTCCTGACACAACTCCACATACACTGGAAGGTCGATAGACATGTCACCACAAAATAATGAGTCCACCTCGTTCTCAAAGAATTCTTGGACTCCTATATTTCCATCATTGTTAGCCGATGCTGGCTCCAAGCTTTCGACGGCCTCCACCCCTTGCAATATCGACCCCTCTATTTGCATATTATCTTCATCTATGCTCGAAACATCGCTTTGATCATATACTCTCGCACTTCGGGGTGTTGAAGGTATAACATACCACCATCGAGGTTGTCCGGGGTTTGGATAGAAGATTACCTATTCACAAACACGTATAAGAGAGTTCAAACCATTGTGACATAAACCATGTCGTAATACAATTAGCAATCAAATGAGTCCATGCACCTGTTCACAATGGGCCGGCAACACAAAGGTGTCGCGCAAATCCGTCCATTTTTTTTCGGAATCTATTTCGAGAAATCCAGATGGACTTCGTTGAGCTGTTGCTCCACCTCCTCCAAGTACCACTTTGAACCACTGCACATCGAATAGTATCATGGAGAAGCTACGATAATCCACCGTAACAATACTTTGCAAGTTCCCAAAATACTCCATCTCATCCACAACCGTGTTTGGATCCGTTGCTCGTCGTCGGCTCTCTTGCTCGAACCTTGCCATGATACCATAGTCCATTGTGAAGCGCATTTTGTCAATACGCTCCACACGAAAATGCCGTCTGCATGACCACGCTTCACTATATATTTTGTATTGTACATTGAAACACTAAAATTAGATATCGCATATAAAATTTAGATACGACGGATTCTAAACCCCTCATCACCTTTGGACTACATCCCCTCGAGAATTCCCACTCCTCCATTGAGACCTCTGTCCCTTCGCGAGACACTGCGGCCAAAGCTCCATGCAACCATCGCGTTGACATAAACCGGGGCATCTCCTCCATGCCTTTGGGATATCGAATCGGTCGATGACGCGTACTACGTCAGAATTCAGCTCGCGCTTTCTCTCGATCTTGCCTAGTGATCTGGTACTTAGCCAGCCACGTCTCCATAGAGGCATGGTGCAACATACAAAAGCAATTCACTTTCTCTTCCATTGAGGCATCCATTATTTTTTCTACCCCATTTCCAACCACCACATCTCCAGTCAGTCTATCATCGTCCTTCAGCGCGACCATAGTATTTCATTGTCTGGTTCCACCGTTGGTAGCCATTATGAAATATGCACTAGCACCTCAGACACCAACCAACCTTCGGACATGCTACCTTCTAGCCAAGCTCGTTGTCGCACAAAGCCTTTCAGGATTTTCATGAAGCGCTCCAAGAAGAACATCCATCGCATATGGACAGGTCCAGCAATCTCCACTTCATCCACAAGATGCACAAGAAGGTAGATTTGTAGCGTGAAAAAAATATCATTTGATAATAGGGATCTTATTCTACTCTATTCCATAAAATTCCATAAACAAAAGCTGAAACAATGAGGCATTGGGACCATTTTGTGTCCATGTAATTAGCAGGGTAGGAAATGTGGAGCTTGAAACCTTAGATGGCCAACACATTGGTGACTTCAATGGTAGCAAGATTAAGAAATAATACCCATCTAGACATCCCTTGAATGATCCTCCCATGGTCAATATCGGCAACCCCTTGTTTTATGCGGAAGAAACCTTCTACGAAGAGTTTGAGCAACACCATATGCTAACACCCTCTAAACTTCATCAAGCACTCATAGATGTTAGGTCAATTACCATTATCAACATAAAACTAGATGATGACCCCCTAATCTTAGCCACATACCTTTGCATTCACCTCATCACTACTCAATTAGTGTTGGCAGACGCTCTTGTCAACAAAGGATTGGACTACAACACCCTTGTTTATTGCTTCTACTAGAGAAAACTAGGGTAGCTACAATTGTAGCCCATGGGAGCAAAGTTTGACCCTTATAAAGGATGGCCCTATTCCTTATTGAGCCACTGTAAATTAATGGTCACCATTGAGACTAAGAGCATCCTAATCCTATTCCATTTTCTCCCAAAAACTGAAGGAGTTAGTACCGAAATTCCCTTGGGATGTACTTTCAAATTCCAAACCAACTACAATGTCAATTATATTGACAACTGCATTCACTTACAGGTGGCAAACACACTAGTACTTACTACCTTTTCCTCCAAGGAAGCACACCCTAACTTCACGTAGACTTGTCCCACTTCTCACTCTAGGCCACTACCCACAACCCTGCCATTGTTGACCCAAGATCAAGCCCACAAGAGGCCCCATGTCAACATTCCATCGTAAAGGAAGTGAAGCCTAAAGCTCCTCCCTCGCTGCTCCAGCTCTTGCACCACAAAAACATGAGCAAAGGCAACCATGCTAATGCCACTAGCCTCGTCATAAATAGCGCATCACACGAAAATGGATCCCAAAAGCTCTCCTAAAAGCATAAGGGTATTATGTAGGTTTTCACAAACTTTGGCTACCCAAATTTCCCATGCTCTCCATAAAGTGGCAGCTCTGACTACATCCACAGCATCTAAAGTCACCATGACTACTAGCTATAGTTTCATGCCGAGCTTGTGTGCCAAACTCATAACCAAGATTAGGGTACCCTCAACCTCTTCTCTCCCTACCCCACCCTTCCCATCTTCTCACTCCATCCAAGATAGATCTATCTACCAATCCTCCGACCTGACCACATACTAAAGCAATGACCATCCACCAATGAGATCCTTATCAATGTCTACAAACTTCTCCCCTATAGTATGAGCAAGTATAGGTCTCCTTCCGTAGTAGCTTGAAGAGTGCCATGATAATGCCACTCTATTTTACAAAATGGCTAAGGATTTGCCTAGGCTCATAAAAAGCCCACCATTGATTGCTTTTTGCAATTGGACTCCATGTTTGACACCTTTGCTAAACTATTTATAATGCTAGATTTAGGATTGACCGATAGTAACATGTTGTTGCTTGCTTCTCAATGGCACCCTACATGGGAGGAACATGAGCACCTTCCCTGCAAAAGTCACATAATCTTGGACCAAATCGCTCAAGAGATACCACAAAAGTAGTTAAAAGCTTATTGAATCCTTTCTTCTTATGTACCAACTATAATCCTCAAAGGCTACTGTGTCATCAATAATTTATGACAACTTTGTAGCTTGATCACTTGCTTCCTAAACAAATGGTGTATATTTTCCATGAGGCTGCCACATTAGGAAGCAAAGTGGTCACCACTATTGAATACAAAAACATTGTTAGTCTTTTGAAATATGACCTGACATACAATGAGACCTCTTTATTGTGGGGAATCATTGGGTCTCGTGTGCTACGATTCCAAAAGAGCTACTATATCACTCACTCTTCCACAAGCTAATGACTGAGGAAGACCTCCACACTGTGGGAGTGCACCTCATAGAACATGTAAGATACCATGTGAGTTCAAAAGAAATGGTATTTTATTTAGTAAAATTTATAGGATTGTGTTTAAAAATGGTATTTTTAATTAAAACTTTAAAAATACATAAGTTTAGTATAGTAAAAGGGATCATTTTATGGCCTTATAGCATATAAAGAAAGGGTATTTCTTTGAATGCAAATTATATAGATGATTTCTTATAGATACATCCCTCAAGGCTCCACATCACTAGTTGATTCAATGGACCTTCACTCTTGGATGACCTCATGCCATATGTTTTGTGATTTACTAGTCCGCTCGACCTGCTGATGTAGATGCTCTTGCCGACCTAGAGGTGCAAACCCAACTTTCATGAACGACGTCTAATGGATTTTGGAACCTTTCCCATTGTATAATAAACCACTCTTTCAATTGTGCATATCAATAAAACTATAAACCTTAAAAAATAAAAACATTCTGCACACACTGTGACCTTCTCTTCCAAGCCAATCTCAGGGGGGTCACTCATGAATATATGTATATATAATGTGAGTTCAAAGTAAGGGGTTTTTAAAATACCATTTTTATATATTTTTTACATACATAAGGATGTCATATAAAGGGGTTACTTACAAATTGAATAGAAAAGGGTTGTATTTTATTCAAAAAAAAATTACAGATTAGGATATTTATAAATAAGCCATGAACACACGTTATATAGAGAATATATATATAGTGAACCCCCCGAGAAGCCAATAAGCTTGATTCTATTTTGCAAGGGCGGGAGGGAGACCAAAGACACAAAGTTCTCAAGATCTTTACAACTGTTAATCCTCAGATGAACAAGGTGAAAAATATGGAAAATCTAAAGCGGAAGATAGGTCCAAGAAAAAAGTGAAACGAAAGATGAAGGCATGCCAAGAAAAATATGGAAGCACAAGAAGTGCAGAAAAGTCCTAAATCAAGGAGAAAGGTGCACAAGAAAAAGTGCAACTCGATACTTTTGTAAAAGAGTGTAAGGTGCACCATAATTTATTTTAAGAGCACCGGACTCTCACATGTGCAAATTGTAAAGGTAGATGGGCAGTAGGAAGGAAGCTAGGAAGATAGGATGACAATGGAAAAAAGGGCCTAGGCCATGATCAGCCATGTAAAAAAGGGGATAAGGGGATGACTTCCCAAAAGGGATTTATGGTTTTGTATATAAAGTTAAAAAGTGAATGAGAAGCTCATTCTTATATGTGGCCAAAAGTAGCTCTCATCATCATCATCATCATCATCTTCTTCTTCATCTTCTTATTCTTCTTCTTGCTTGCTTGAGCTTGTGCTTGAGAGAGGGAGTGTGAGAGTGTGAGGGAGTAAGTGTGTGAGGGTGAGGGACCATGGTGGAGAAGCTCTCCATCTTCTCCTCTCTTCTTCTCTTGTCTTGCTCACGGAAATGGAGCTTGGAGCATGAAGCTTGAGGTTCAAGGTCTCTTGAAGCTTGCACTTGGATCTTGGAGCTACCAGAGTGCTCAGGAGAGGAGGCAACTTGATCGGGCATAGAGGTAAGCTCGCTACACTTGTAGAGAGAGATAGCGCGTTGGCTATGTGAGAGATAGCCATTAGTGCTTGGCTTGGAACGCTTGAAACAATAAGCAGTTCGTGGGACTTGGTGGTTGTGCGTGAGCTCGTCGCCTCTACATTTTGGTTCTATTGCTTGGACCAATGGATTCAAGCCTTGAGTGCTTGCACGCTCTGAATCGAGTATTGAAGTAGGGTTTTCCCCGAACTGGTGCTTAAGCTAGATAGGTAGGAAGCGAGGGAGTTTAAAGAGGTATTCAATCTCCTTAGCAAGTAAGTTTTTGGTTTTTTGGATTTGGAAAGGTAGGTTGGAGTAGTGTAGGTATTTGCTTTGTGATTTGGATGCATTAGGATAGGAAAAACAAAGAAATAAAAGAAAAATAGGCATTAGGGTTTCTGTTGTCATAACAAGGCAAGAGGATTTGATTTGTTTGTTGATTTTTATTTTGGAGTATATTTGCTATTCTAGGTATATACAATCCTTCATTAGGGTCTATTCTTATATTTTAGAAGTTTGTGTGACCCCTCATAACCAAAATCATTAGAATCGAGTTGATTTTTGACATCTCTAAAAACTCATCCATAGGAATCAGACACTGTTACCAGAGTCTGCTCAAATGGTCAGATTCCCAAAATTGGACGGTCCGATTTTCGGACTTGAACCAACCAATCATGTCTGATCGGCGGACATACCCTATTTGATTTTAAAAATCGGACATACCAGAATTAGATGTACGAAAATTGTACGAAAATCGGACATCCCATAATTGGGCACGAAAGTTGGACCATGTAGAATCGAACACCTATCAAATTGGATGTCCAATTCCTAGAATCCGATGCACGAAAATCAGACCACTTGGATCGTACCAACCCAAAATCGAACGTCCAATTCTAATAATTGGACTCCTGAGAAACAAACCTCTCAGAATCGGATAGAAAATTGTCAAAATCAAATAGGTGAATAGAATACAAATTTGACACATCTAACCCCTTAAAACTGATCCAAAGGCCATATAGAGTTGAAAGCACATCATAGACTTATCACTGGGCTGAAATCTAGAGCTAGTTCAAAACTTGGCTACGAATGGTCCTTCAAATCACACATGGTATTTAGCGTAACGGCCCTGTGGGCCGAGGAAACTACCCCCCATCCCCCCCCTTTGCACCTCCCCCAAGTAGGTTGGAGAGAAAACACACACTGTGATAGGTCCTCCAAATTAGATCCTAGTGTAGTAATGGCTCTACACAAGCATAGATTCTCACTTGCAAAACATAAAGTAAAAGCCCATACCCAAACAAAGACAATCAGAGACCCTAGAATCTCAATGGGCCAATCTAGCCAACAAGGGAAAAAAGGCCACACTAGAAAAACATGTATAGGTTGCATTCGGACTGCATCTAGTCAAAGCGAAATGCAACAACATCAAGCTACGACTGCGAGGATGAACATGATAGTCTTGACGATAAATGCACCTTGAACAACACTGCACAGATGACCCAAGACATCATTAGAGAATCCACATTTGGTTGTGTAGTTGGGGACTTAGAGGCATGTATCAAAAGGCTTGAATTTATAAGCCAAGACCTGGAAGATGAAGACATAGTGCTGCCTGCTTATCTTAGGGTTAAACTCACCACAAAAAGAGAGCATAGTGTCGATGCTCTCATCAATGAAGGAGCATATTTTAATATCTTGACCTATGAAGTATGGATTGTACTAGGCCAACCAGAGCTCACACAACCTAATGCAACTCTTAGTCCTTACGGGGGACACCCACAAGCACTTATAAGGAAGTGCAAAATATTTTTAACTATTGAAGCTAAAAGCTTGCCCATCCTATTCCATGTTCCTCCAAATAGTGCTAATTGTGAAAAGGAGATCCTCCTAGGAAAACCCTTCAAAATGGCGACGAAGTGTGAGGCCAATTATGTAGCACAGAGGATACACTTGACACTACTAGGTGTGAGGGTAATCACAACCTTTAGTAAGGGTGACCTCATTAAACCTCATAGAAAAGACAAGAAACATTCTGACATACCAGCCAAGCCTAGTAACGAGAGCAAGGACTTATTGAAAGAGTTGATACAAGCACATGTTGAACATAGAGAACCAGTGAGCAAGGCCATGCTTGAAAGAAGAAGGTCCGGAGACAATACCAATGATAGACTTTGGACTTATAAATATCGTAGAAGACCACAAAAGAAGCCCAAGCCTTATAGATGAAGGTGTCAATGGAGAGCCAACACAATGTCGCGATGGACATCCAAAGCATTGCTACGTGCTCAAGGGTATTATGCAAGTAACCAATGGATTTGGGTACCAAAAACCCTGCTCAACCACCTCTATCAGCTGACGGCTAGATCATATCAAAAGCGCAGAAGCACAGGAGGAAATCTAAATGAAAATCCAAGTCTCGAGCCAACAACATTGGAGTGATTGAGCCCCTCATGATTGAAATCAAGAAACCAAACGTGACTATTCGAAAGGTAGATCCTCATCCTAGAGTGCTTAACAAGCAGATATCAGATATAAATGTCGAGCGTGCACAAAGACCACTAGTGCCCAAGGAGCCTTTGACTTCCCAAGAGGATGATGAGCACCACAGGTACAATGCTGCTCATGATAAGGTTGATTGCTCAACAAAGCAAATGACTGAATCGTCTGATAGCCACAAGCAAATCTTCCAACCAGAGTGCCAAAGCCCACCTAGAAGTCCCAAATCTCCTACACCCTCTTTTCCTAAACAGACTCAAGAAGCACAACAGTAGTCATCAAGTACAGTTGCTCAATCCCAATCTCTATCTCTATCTAAGCTTTCAAATGTCCAAGATGCAGGATATGACATCACCCTTAGCTCTCAGCTGAAGGGTATGCCTGTGCAATCCTCCATGTTGACTAGCTCAATCTACAAAAGTGAATGCGCAAAGGGCAAAAAAATACATGACCACTTCTTATCTGCCTAAGGACTTGACACCAAAGTCTACCAAAAGTAGCCAGTCCACTGAACTAGATGTTACTACTTCCAGCTAGGAATTGCTGCCAATGCAATCGAATGAGGGGCTAAACAGAGGGGAATTAGGTGAAGAGCTAGACTCTCCAAAAAGAGAGGCAGTTGTACCCTCACAACCTAGCGAGGTGGTTCAATAGGCTGTGGCTATGTCCCATAAGGACATGCGAAAAAAAGAGTCTTTAAAGTTTACATCTCCATTGCCCAATAAAAAGAGGAGAAAACAACAAAAACAATAGCAATTGCAAGTGGCTATAGATGCCAAGAAGATTAAGAACAAGAGTGCTGAAGAGCTAAAGAATAAATCATCGAGTCCACCCATGAATGAATCCATTGCCATCTCTCCTAATAGTGGTGAAACCTCAAACACATCCGTGTGTTCTGATAAGTCAAAACAACCATTACCATCAATGGTTGCTCTCAACACTCAATCCACTGACAACAAAACTTACATTGACCAATCAAGAGTGGATAGAACACTGTCACAATAGGTTGAAAAAACTATACCAGTCACATCCAAGGAGAACCATGATACAATAGCAGCAAAGCCTTAGGAGGAGAAACATGAAAATCACGAGGATATGAGCAATCCTAGCAGTGACCAATCTTGCTCATCTAGGCCTAAGCCCCCAGCTACGTTGAAGCCTAGTTAAACTCCCAGAACTTTACATGAGATAGCAATCAAGCAAGCCCTCATTGAACATAGAAGTGTCAGAGAGTGCTTGACTGAGTTGGATGCTAAACTCAAATTATTTGCACGTGCCTACGTCCTTGCAGACATGGGCACATTCCCTAGGGAGTAGCTTGAGGAATATTTGGCATATCCTCTATCCTAGGAAAAGCAAGAATATCTTAATAAGTACTATGACAAACTCCTATATGAATGCATGCAACTCATCTTTGACAAGGAATTCGACGAACTGTACTTAACTGTGACATTCAACAAAGCACTTTGCCCCAAACCTCTTAGAGATAGAGAAACTAAAGTAACAATCAGAGGCTCAAAGTCAATTTGAAAAACATTGGTTTTAAAACCTTGCTACAATGGACTAACTTGGAGCCCAAATTATGACAATCTCAGAGGAGCGATTGGCCAAATGCTATATGGATGTTAGGAGAGGATCATGAAACCACTAAAGCAACTCATGCTTCCAAAGGTTGACGAGTGTCACTCCACCTATATAATGGGTGCTCATCACTACATATAAAAAGAGAAAATTTAATGGTAAGAGTATCTTTAAGTATAATGTACAATTGAATTTTCACAAAACAAAGTATAATATATTTTGAAAATCCATAAGTCAATTGCTTAACCTAAGTGGTATGACCAAAACCTTGCATGGCTAGAGTCAATGGAAAAGGGGCCCTACTAGAGATGACACTCAAGAAAAGTGAGTATTATCCAAAATTACTTTACAAAAAAAATCTTATCTTGTAGCCATGGGGGATCTCTCAAGATGACCTCAGATTCAACTCGAGAGCAAGTTTGTCTTCTTAATAGCAAACTTGCTTAAAGCTATGGAAGCACCTTTTCTTGCTATGGTAGCATCTTTTCTTATCGTCATTAAGGCCTATTAGTATCAAAGGAAAAAATCTAGTTCACAAGATGATAGACTTTTGGTAATCATAATAGACTGGAATTGAGAAGTGGTAGATATTATCAATGTGTATGGTTACAACAATGATAGGATGAGGAGAAAATTTTGGGGATCTCTATGCAACTTGGGAATTAATAAGGCCCTCATAGAAGGTGACCGAAACAACAATGATGTACTAAGCTAGGGTATTGGAGGTCCATTTCAATGATGGGGAATGTGTACAAGGTCTTCACTAAGGTGCTAGCTAGAAGGCTAGCTTTGTGATGGAGAGGTATATTAGTCAATACTAATATGGGCTCATAAAGGGAAGATCCATATTCAAAAAGGTGTTAAATATCATATTGAATAGTGAATGGGCCAATATCTCTAAACAAAAAGAAGTTTATCTCTCGGGGGATGTATGCATAAGAAATCATTTGTATAACACATGTTAAAAAGGTATTAAGAAATACCCTTTTTTAAATATGTAATAAGACCATAAAATGACCCCTTTTACTTTACCAAACTTACCAATGTTTTTCAAATTGTAATTAAAAACCCCCTTTTGTAAACATAATTCTATAAATTTTGCTAAACAAAATACCCTTTCTTTTGAACTCACATGGTATCTCACTTAAAATTTTCATATTTCCAATGCTTTCATTTTGTTTGCCCATCATCTATTGGAATCAAACATTACAAAAGGCCTAACACTCCTTACTTGGAAGCTTTTTGTGGGGCAAGTGGAGAAAGCTAAGATACACATCTTTGGTTAGCATGGATTTCTTGGGAAATGATGGGTTGCAAGTTGATGAACGTTAGCATGGATTGCCAAATACAAGGCATGGGCTAATGAGCTACCACACAAACCAATGGCTATAATTTTTTCCATATGTTTCCATATAGCAAATACATATGGGTATAAAAGTATAATTGGAGTATGGTTCAACCCTTGGGGTTGAATCATATGTGGCCCTAATCTTATAAGAAAATATAAATTGCATCCATTTAACTTTAGAAGGAAAATTGCATCAAATGGATATTAATGGAAAACTTCAAAATGACTATTCATGAATCATAAAAGAGTCCAAACTCCAAATTTTCAAGTATATTCCATAGGCCAATTGTTAAAGAATTAGAGACAATTCTAATACATAGATGAATCATGTGATAGATTGAATTAACATGAGTATGCTGTTATTAATCCAAGGTTTAAGACATCAATACACAACAATTTCCAATTAAATCATGCAAAAAAATGAAAAGACATGCATCCAAAAGTCAAAACTATAGTTTTGTTAATGTAAAACAAATCCCATTTGTGAAAGAGAGAGATACTTGCTAGCTATTGTACTCACAAAACATGTGTGTCTACCCAATCCTTGCTCCACTCCATGAGAGAGAGAGAGAGAGAGAGAGAGAGAGAGAGAGAGAGAGAGAGAGAGAGAGAGAGAGAGAGAGAGAGAGAGAGAGAGAGAGAGAGATGTGTGTGTGTGTGTGTGAATAAAGGGTGACACAACTTACAATAAGATTTTCTAACAGAGAGTGGTCACTCGTGCGTTGAAATTGAAAAACGTGGCACAAGAAATAATCTTTCATTTGCAAATATCTCTAGACACATCACAAAGCCATGTGTATGTGTGGTCAACTTTGCATCATGTATTTGACCTTTACTTGCGTTGCATATGTGATGCCCATAATTTTGGTTGCATCTGCAATGTATTCCCACTAATTTTGGCTACATATCACTCTAGCCCCTAATCGCTTCTACTGCATAGTCATGACGTGGTAGAGCTTTCATGCTCCTAATGCCTTGTTGAAAATATTTGCAACTTTATCCTCCAAAGTACTGATATAAATCAAGTCAATATCAACTCCAAAACCCACTCTCGTGGATCTCTATGTATTTGGTTGATCTCGGGGGGCGGGGGGGGGGGGGGGGGGGAGTCACTCATGAATATATGTATATATAACGTGAGTTCAAAATAAGGGGTTTTTAAAACACCATTTTTATAAAAAATTTACATACAGAAGGGTGTCATATAAAGGGGTTACTTAGAGATTGAATAGAAAAGGGTTGTTTTTAATTCAAGAAAAATTCATAGATTAGAATATTTATAAATAGGCCATGAATGCACGTTATATAGAGAATATATATATAGTGAACCCCTCGAGTGGTTGATGCACAATATACTAGGTTCCTAGCCAACTAAATACTAGTAAGGTTATCGTAGTAGATGATATTCTTCTTGTCTACATATAGCCCCAAATCACCAACAAGTAGTATGCATAGCCAAGCTACCTCATGTTGCAAATGTATCATCCTTGTACTCTACCTCAATACTAGTGGATGCAAGTGTATGATATTTCCTACTACTCCAAGTAACACCAATACTCCTTACGAAAAACATAAATCCACTGGTAGATTTCCTATTTGAAATACTACTAGCAAAAATTTGCATTAGTGTAACCATGCAAGTCTAATGGTATACTTATAGCATAGAACAAGGTATAATCAAGTATAGATCACATAGCAAATGTGCCCTACATTACATCCAAATGCAGCTTTTATAGAACTTTCACAAACTAACTCTTTAAACCAAATGTGTAGTTTAGGTCTGACCTAGTGATTATCAAATAGATAAGGCTACCCAAAATCTTTCTACACATAACGACACCATCAATCAAGCCATCTCTTATGTACTAAGATTTTCATTAATATCTAGAATTGTAGAAATAGGCTTATAATCGACCATATCATACTTTTTAAGCATACTATCTCAATAATAGCCATGTCCCCTTTGGAGTCCTAATTATCTTAGAAAATAGTACAACTCTTTCAAATCCTTTATTTCAAACTCACACTTGTCTCACTGTCACTCAATAATCAAGTCATCTACATATATATCTCTTAAGGATTAAATTACACATGTAAGAACCTTAGTATTTATGCTTATGTATGGTTTAATGTAAAACAACCCTTTACCTTCCCCAAAAAGGTGGGTATCTAGTTGTAACCCATCATGATTCTTGCCTTTTGAGTTATGTTATGAAACATTTAGGGCAACATATGTTTTGTGCTATAGATGTTGACTTGAAATGCCAATCCCCTAAACATTCATTGATATTCTCTACTATTTTTCGATTCAAAAAATATGTAGGGCGAAATTTAGTTATCTCTATGTATTCAAGTTATGGATCAAAATTTTTGTCTTGTTTATTTAAGATGTTGGATAAGTAAGGCTATTACACTTTGGCAATCCTACCTATTTCATAGTGCAATTTTCTCATGATTTAGGCATCAAGCTTGGAGGAAGGGAATTTTCAGGAAGAATAGCCTATGGAATGGCAATTATGATTTATATGACAATTTGGATAGGTAGCATTTATGTCAAGGCAAGACCCTCATCACACGGATTGGATGGTTACAAGAGCTCCTGCTTTGAAATTGAGAGAGTATTTACAATGAGAGGCTCAACATCTCTTGTTTGAAGCAAAAATCGAAGTGCAAGTTGAAGAAGGGGTATGGGAGGATGAACCAATACCAAAGGACATTACAGATACAAATGTATCAAGAGGAGAGGTTAATCCTGAATTAGAGGTGGACATACAAACCCCTTTTGATGATTTTTTGGAGAAGCATATGTGATATCCTTTTGGTGGAACCTATACTCTTTGGATCACCTACACAATGATGATTAGTACTCAATCCTTTAGGCATTAGAATCACACCAAGAAGGATATCTCAACAAGAGTCTCAAAACCCAAAGTTTGAGCATCTAGATTTTCAGGTGGAAAGAAAGAGAAAGAAGGAGAACCTGAATTACCATGTTGCTCAATTTGAGATAGATGGATAGCTAGTGGATTTGGCCAACTATATACAGATTAGGTTAAGAAACAAAAATTTGTATCCATGCTTCAAGACAAGGAAATGGAATAAATATTAGTAAATCGTGCTTCTATAATTGATAATCAATCTCAAGAAATGCAAATTTCTTATTTTATTAAGGGTTTGAAGAATTGTAACCTAATGATACCCTAGACACTTTAGCCAAAGCTATTGTAAGAGTTAAGAGAAAACTTGGAGCTAGATGGTCTAATAAATGAAAGAATGTGGATTTTTTAGATTCAAATGAGGATTCTAATAGTGAAATAATGAAGAAGAGAGGGAGTTTGAATTGGAGTTTGGAGATTAATCAAGTGATTTAGAGTATGGGAGTAATAGAGGAAAACACAAGAGAAAGAGAAAAATAGGTTTATGCAAGGATGGTAAAAGGAGTAAGAAGCAAGAAAAGGACAAGAACAATAAGAGGATTGCATATAGTAAATAAGATAGAAAAATTAAGCAAAAACTCAAAGACCTGGGAATGATTGATAAAAAAAGGAAAGGGAAGTTTTGTGAAATATGTTAGAGAAGTGGGCATGAAAAAATAAGGTGTTCATATAACCCTAATGTTTGAGCAAGATAGTAAGTACTAGTCATGTAGCATAGGGTAAGGATGGCACGACAAACTATAGTAGATTAGATCATTCATGACATAGTACCTTATTAAGGACCCTTTGGGGGACTAAGAAGAATTCCAATTAGACAAATGTGATGTACTTTTCTTGAATAATAGCAAAAAGCACAATCAAGAGCATGCAATTATTGTGGAGATTAAGAACACTTTGCACAACCCAACTATGAACTATGAGTAAGGCACATGACTGAGAGAGGAATGCCAATATTAAGAAACCAAAACAACAAAAGACATGTAGGAACACCTCATCAACAACATCCACCTATTTGAGTACTAGTAGACTTGATTGAGTTACCTAACCAAAATGATCAAAAGATAGTATTCTAAAGAAGTATGGTCTACTCTAAGAGAGAATAGCTAGAAAGTTTAAGAATATTAAATGGATGACAAAATATTGGATAAAATAAATGTGGCTAGTTTGCATATGCAATATGATTGCTCCAACACTATTAAAGTTTAAGATTGTCATGTATAGCAATCACTAGAAGTTAGGCCCAAAAGAAATTGGATTGGGACAAGCAAGAAAATGCTAGGAAATGGCTACTAAGAAAGTTAATAAGTTGCAAAATGAGGCACGAAAGGCATTACTTGGAAACTTTGATGGTGATGAATGGCAAGAAAGCTAGACTCTTGATCAAGAAAATGATCAACTTGAAGATACATGTTTAGGAAATTTGTAAGAAGGAGATTATTACGAGTTTTCAAATGTATTACCAAGGTGCTTTTTTATTAGTTTGTAGACCTAATTCGATCCGATTTATTCTTCACCTTATAAACACATTTGTAATTTGTAGCTTTCCTATCTAAGCTCTGGAGGAAGAAGTGGATAGCAAAACAAAGGTTGTAGCAATTCTAGTATTTTATATCATTATTGTGGCAAAATAGATCATATTACAGCCCATTGTTATGCTAACAAGGATGATATCCACAGTGATAAATTATAGAAAGAAAACTATGTGTCATCTTCACAACTGAATGAAGACAAAAATGAGCATTTGTTTGCTATATAACATATGATGAATGTTAATATAGAAAAGAGACACATGATGATGTATGGTATGTTGATTTAGCTGTCGTTGCTCTCCTGAGCAAACCACTAAGACCCACGGACCGCTTATTGCTTCAAGTGTTTCAAGTCGAAAGCTATGTCTACCTCTCACATAGTTGTGCACACTCTTCCATACACTAATGTAGTGAGCTTACCTTTGAATCCGATCAAGTATCTCCTCCCACGAATCCATTAATAGCTCCATGATTCAAGATGTGCCCTCAAGCAAAGTCCATATGCAAGCTCTGAGTTTCGACCTCCATAGCCATGTGTGCAAGAAGGGGACCAGAAGATGATGATGAAGAGAAGAGAAGAAGAGCTTCTCCACGGTTCCTCACTCTCTCACACATACACACACTCTCTCCTCTCTCACACTCCCTCTCTCATATAGAAGAAGGAAGAAAGACCAAGAAGCAAGAAGAAAACAAGTTTAGCCACATACAAGAATGAGCTTTTTTATTAATTTCTTGACTTTTATACATGCCTTTATAACACCATATTGGGGAATATGGGAATTTCTTATAAGTTTGGGACACATGGTCAAATCTTTGGATTTGTCATAACTTGAATACTATAACTCCAAATCGAGCACTCTATAGCTCAATATATTCCATTTTTCAAACACTTTCCAATGATAAATCACATCATATGATTTTGAAAAACTTATAGGCATGTTATCAAAGTGCCACCTTTTTAGTATTCAAAAAATAAGAATTGGAAGATATGACCTATTTACGTTTATGGAATGTGCTCTTGTGCAAAAGCATGCATGCTGATAGATTTTTTTAAAAAGCATATGTCTATATAGTGTTTATGAAATGAGGGGGAGTGTTTATGAAATTAGGGGGAGTGCATTGAGAAAAACATGCTACGATGGCACTATTATTATAAAGAGTTGATAAAAATAAGATATCGGTAGGATATCGGTGGCTAAATCGAGGAGGGTCTATCCTTGTTTTTCTTCGAGGGGGGCTTTTACGGCAAAGAAGAGTCCGTCTTCCCGATAGTAGTCACTGCTCAGGGTTATCAGCCCCATTGAGTGATAGATCGTGGAGTCTGGAGACAAGAGGAAGCCGACATCTGTGTATTCGAGGTGGCCAACATGCTCACTGCTCAGTCATATTCAAAAACCTGATTACTAAAGAAGGAGCACGTCGTCTTTATCAAGGGAAACCAGGTCGACTGAGAAGTAGCTTGATAGTCAATATTTTATGTAGTGTTGAAGAGACCTGCAGCAGCCGCAATCTTAGTACTGGTAGCATCTTTGTCATCAGCAGCGAGCTGAAAGCCGTGTTCGTTGTGGACGCTGTGGGGCTGTCGATTGATCAGCATCAATTTTAGGAGGCGAGGGGGTTTGTCTACATGTTCTGGACGGAATGTCGAGAGTCGAGACTACAGATGCAGGGATATGAATCGTTAATGATTGGGCATTTTTCCCATGTTCAAAGGATTGTTTGGCTGTTATAGATCAGGGTGATCGGTGGCCGTGTTTTTGGCGTGTTTGTATGAGGGCAAATTTTCAGAGGACGAGCGGGTCATCACTAATTCAAACTATTGCAAGACTGTAACGTAAGTGCAGCTGCTTATTATTGTGATTAGGGGGGCTGACACTGCTACGCCCTGATCAGAGGGGAGGCGTTATAGTGACGCAATCCGTACTTTTGGCAAGGTTGACAACAAGGAGAGAGATGCAGAGAATTTGGGTAGCTACAGCCTACAAGAGAAGCCGGGGCCTGGGACTGCAGCAAATTAGTGGTAGCCAGCTTGACGAAAAGGAGCAAGACGTCTGCAACCGAGATAATACCCTTCTTCCTCTCCATATGTGAAATTCTCTAATACTTTCCTAATGCATTCATTCCATATGTAAAATTCTCTAATACTTTCGTAATGAATGTAAGAGAGAGGACAGGAGAGAGAGAAAGAGGAGAGAGAAGTGCAAGAAGAGAGAGAAATACTATAGAGAGAAGAGAGAAGAAGAGAGAAAGAGGGTGACGAGGAGAGAGAAAGACTAGGAGGAGTAGAGAGAGAAAGACAAGAAGAGGAGAGAGAAATGGTTGGCAGCCATGGAAGGACAGGAGAGAAGATGAAGAAGGTGAAATGACATATGTATATTCATAAAATGGTACCATGCCAGTGTCCTTCACACCTTTTATACCTAGGTCAGTGTGACACTAGGTATTTTCCTCCATTATAATCCATCCCTGCTTGGATGTTTTTATCCCAAAAACAAAGAAAGGAGGGACTTATTACATGGGTAAGAAAATTGTAGTGGAGAGGATATGGGACTTTATGCAGGTGTACAAAGATACTACAATCTTCAAATCTTCATATGGTAGGTTATATATATGGCTGCAGACATACTATCAGATGCATACATCAATTGTGGAACCATAGGATGATGACTTGATGCATTATTATGCAATCATGAATTGCAACCTGATAGAATAACCATGCTGTCCTGCAAACCCTGCTGTAGAAAAACTGCCATAAGTTTGGGTAGGCTGAACCAAACCAAGCATTTAATAGCTCTTTAGAAAGCTCTTTTAGTGTACTATCAGAGCTGATGTAAGTGGTACATATTTATAAGCAATTCAGAATTTTAAAGAGCTAAAAACAAAGAGTTGGCAGGAAGTAGACTACAGTGAAACAAGCCACTTAACTTGCATCCTTTGCATCTAAAGATCATCATGAAGATATGAGGATTAGCCAAGATGCTTACTGACCTACATAGAGTTTTTAACACTCTTTTGTCCACTCGGATCAAAGGAAAAAGTGACATCACTGCCATGCATCGAATCATTGTCCTCCAAGACATAGATGTCATCATCCATCAAATCATATATATGTGCCCCTTGGGCCACAAAATCATAAGCAACTGAACCAAATACTGCATGATATGCATAACCTTCCTCATGCTAATGATCTTCCTCATGCTAGTCATGATCTTCATGATCCACTATGTCATCCACTTGTTCGTCTTCCTCTTCATTGTTCTCATCATCAAGTTCAGAACATCGGTAGCATAGCCCTTGAGCATGCAGTCGTCTTATATCAGTATGGGTGAGAAGCTTTCCTCAAGTAACATCATGCTATCCCCAATGATGCTCATGCTACTCACGTACATAAGCATGCTGCTCATAGGAACCATGTTGTTGTCCATAGGGACAATGTGGTTGAGCATATGCATTTGCTTCCACTGATGTTTGCTGCTCACATACATAAGCACGCTGCTCATAGAAACCATGTTGTCGTCCTGATGCCAGGAGGCATATTTCACGGTGGATTCCGTGCCACGGTGGATTCCGTAAACTTTGATGACCGGGGCTCATACACAAAGTGGATTCTTTGTGCGAGAAGTTGATGGGGACGCCTATCCTTTTCGAGCGTTTCATTAATTTAGTGTGTACATGGGGATTCCATAGCGGGTGATTCCGCAAAATGCATATTAAATTAATAAACGTTTATGAGTTTAGAGTGCGCACTCGTAATAAATTAAGGTTAGGATTTATTTCTAACTAGTTGATTTATTTATGTAGCTGAAGACTGTTAGGTATTCACTTTTGTCGATTTAATTGTATTATTTTACTAACGATTGTGAATGCTTCAGTTGATGTGTAGAGATAGCAGTAGTGGCGGAGAAAAGCATTGGAGGATAGTGAGTATTCGATTTATGGATTATATTTTGATGGGCGCATACCTTAGATATGGCGCCTATATTTTGTCACGCCTATTTATTGAGGCGTTGGATATTTATTATTATTTTGTATGCGCATGGGCGCACGATTATGTTATTTCTACTTGGACATTGTATTGGGCATGCCAGACTCTTTGGGCACTGCCCATTAGCTTTATTCCTATTTTGTGTTAAAGCAAACTCAAAAGCTAAAAGCTTGCTATTTTTGTAATTTGGGCTATTATTTGAGCTTGAAGATGAATAATACATAAAATACATGCTTTGTGGAGCGCTCACACAAGGCATAGGGGGAGATTGCACCCAATTGGTCTCTTGCTCTTGTCGTTCATGCTTTTTACCTTGTAATTTGTGCAAAAAGTAGAGTTCTATTGTTCTTGGGGACCTTCCGACATTCACTACGCGAGCGTACAACATCCGATCTGCGTATCAATGGTATCAGAGCGAAGCTGAGATCAAGAGCTTCCAATCGCTACCCATCTCGTGCGAAGGCGGAGCTCCTAGAACGATCAGGCTCTACGGTCAATCTTGTCGCGAACAGTCGATACAGGCAGATTCCTGGCGATCAAGAACCCCTGTTTCCAATCATCAAACTGCGAGGGACTGGTGTGCAGAGGCGGAGGACCACTCCTACATCTTCTTCATCAAGTCGTGAAGAACAGAGAGATAAGTCACCATTTTTATATCTTCCAAGCTTTAAAATTTAAAGCTTAGAAAGCTTAAGAGAAGCCTTAAGCTTCTAAATCTCATCACGAGGTATCAGAGTATGCCCGCGATTTTTTTGCCGCGTGGAAAAAAAACGGCACCCCCCACGATTTTCGCCGTTGTCTATAGATTAAGCTACCAAGCTTAATCACTTAAGCTCTAATCAGCCAAGTCATAACAAACTTCAAGTCACACACAACCAATCAGATTCAGCAAGTCTATCAAGTTAAAGTTCTACAAGTTCCGTAAAGCAACCAAGTTCTGCAAGTCTACAAACTCTGCAAGTCACATTAGTTTGGTACTCTACAAGTCAGACAAGTCAACTGGAGTCAAAACTGACTTCTGTTCAAAACTCATAGAAGGGTTGTTCTTGCGCAGAAACTCCGAACTGCAAAGTTGTTCATTGGAAGGTACTCTACGCATACACAGGTTTGCTGAAGCATTTTCAGCATATGAAGAAGGATAAAACGCAGATTTTTCGAAGATTGTGAAAGCCACACACAAAAATACATAAGCCTTGTATTCCCAAACTTGAGCTATGCTCATCCCGCTAACTTGATTTTGAGAGTGTAAGGTCTTTTGAGTTTTGCAGGATGACGGAACCACATATGGATGATTTAATGGCTGAAGGCGACCTACCTAAACCTACTATGGAGCAAAAGCTGGACTTAATTATGATGCAATTGGATGAAGAACGAAGGGCTAGGCAAGCATTGCAAGTTCAATTGGCAAATTTACAAAGATCGTCTACCGACAAAGAAGAACCTCAATCTGAAGACATTATCCGACGTACCATCGACGCGACTCTCGAAGCTCAAACCATCCGCAAGGAATCAAAGATAAGTAAAAGAAATTTCAAATTCCGTACTTTCAATGGCACTCGAGAGGGAAAAACTGTTCTTGCATTCATTAGTCAGTTTGAGACTACTTTCATGAGGAAACCTATGCAGAAAAAGATAAAATCAAATGTGTCACTAATCATTTAGTGGATAGAGCATCTCTTTGGTGGACTGTAGTACGCAAGAGTATATATTGTCCCGCTACTTGGGAGAATATCAAGAAAAAGTTTATGCAAAATTTCATTCCTCCACAATTTCATGAGAAAGCTATAAAGCAATGGGATCTTCTTTAGCAACGGGATCGTGAACCTATTCCTCAGTATACAGAGCGTTTTTGGAATGCATTACTCCAGTTACGCATGCTTGAAGTATATGTCTGGACTCCTTGGGCATTACTACGCTGAAGTTAACATGTTCAAGCCTGCTACTCTTGAAGACGCAATTTCACTAGCTCACGACACTGAAGACAAGCTGCGAGATAGAGACAGACGTCCACAGCAATTCCAAGCCAATGGTAACTATGGATCTAAGCAATTCAACTCAAATTTTAGAAGATTTAATCAAGGTCGTTTCACTTCATCATCTTTTCGTAAAAATTGGGCAAAACCACCTGCTTTACCATCCAATGTCAATCAAAACTCCAAGCCTATTCCACAGCCAAATCCTAATGTCCCTAGACTTCTTGCCATTGCAAACAATGTAACCAAAGCCAAGCCAATAGTATGTTATAAATGCCACCAACCTGGACATTTAGCAGTAAATTGCCATTCGAAGAAACCACCTGCTCATATCAACTACCTTGGAGCAATGAAAGAAGACGAATATGAAGATATGCCTGATTTCACAGAAGATGAGGACGACACTACTACTCCTTCGGATACTTTACCAGGTGTGCCAACTCCACATTCTTTATTGACTATGAAATGTTTGGTGCATGGAAATGAAAAGATTATTTTGCATGATGACGATAGTACTCATGATTTTATTTCAGCAAAGCTAGTAAAGGAATTGAAGTTACAGATTGTACCTACACATTATCGCATTAAAGCAGCATTCTTAGGTACTAGGTATAATGGTACACAAGAAGTGCATGACTTAGAGATTCAAATTGGTCGATACACTGAAAGAAGAAATTTCCTAGTTGTTCCATTACAGTCGAGTGACATTATTTTAGGTATGACTTGGCGTCATCAGCATCACCCAAATATAGATTATTCCACACATTCAATGAATATTAATTTTCAAGGAAAACATATTACATTGTATGATATGCATGCATCTAATGTTTTTCCACTGTTTTCTCATACTCAAGCTAAACATGCATTACGCAAGAGTAGTAAATCTTATCTCATTTGGGTGAATGAACTGCAAGTAAAAGAAAATCATATGCATCCTAGGCATAAAGAATTTCTTGCACATTTTAAAGACTGTTTTGCCGAAGATCTACCACCTGGTTTACCTCCTTCATGTCCAGAAGACCATAAAATAGATTTGATTCCTGGCACACAACCACCTTGCAAAGCACCATATAGGCATAACCAGATAGAGCAAAAAGAAATTCAGAGTCAAGTTGAGGAATTACTAAATAGAGGATTGATTAGACCTAGTAGTTCTCCATTTGGTGCACCTGTTTTGTTAGTAAAAAAAAAGAATAATACCTATCGTATGTGCATTGACTATCGAGCTTTAAATAAGATCATTGTAAAGAATAGGTATCCAATTCCTAGAGTTGATGACCTTATGGACAAACTGTAAGGATCTGCTATATTTAGTAAAATAGATCTTAAGTCTGGTTATCATCAGGTGAGACTAGATAAGTCAGACATATTCAAGACTGCATTTAGGACACAGTTTGGTCATTGTGAATTTTTAGTGATGCCATTTGGATTGACTAACGCACCTACTACATTTAGTAGAATGATGAACCGTATATTTTTGAAATATCAGTATTGTGTAATTGTCTTCTTTGATGATCTTTTGGTGTTTAGTCAAAATGAGAAAGAACATTATGAGCATTTGTCATTGGTTTTCCAGTTACTAAAAGATAATCAACTGTATGCAAATCCTGAAAAGAGTGAATTTTTTAAAACAGAAATTGAGTATTTAGGTCATATTGTATCATCTGATGGAATTAAAGTTGACCCTAAGAAAATAGATGCAATATTGAATTGGCCTGTACCTAAAAATGTGCATGAGTTACGATCATTCCTTGGTCTTGCTAGTTTCTATAGGAAGTTTGTACGTAATTTTTCCTTACTTGCTTTACCAATGACTAAACTTCTGAAGAAAGGACTTGTCTATCATTGGTCCGATAATCAACAGAAATCCTTTGACTTATTGAAACATGCATTAACCCATGCCCCTGTCTTACAGTTGCCTGATTTTAATAGACCATTCTTTCTAGTAGTGACTGATGCCAGTGGATCAGGAATAGGAGCCGTACTTATGCAAGACAATCATCCTATAGCCTATTTTAGTTGTAAGCTGAAACCTTGTGAACTAAAATATTCCACATATGACAAAGAACTATTAGCTGTTGTACAAGCATTAAAACAGTGGAAACACTACTTAATGGGTTCAAAATTTATGATAAAGACCGATCAGCAAAGTATTAGACATTTACTTAGCCAATCCCAAATATCTGACCGACATATCAAATGGGCATCTTTTATCCAGAGTTTTCATCCTATCATTCAATATCAACCCGGTAAAGAAAATGTAGTAGCTGATGCATTAAGTAGAAGACCTGCCATTCATAATATTTCTGTTATATCTTTTGATTCTTTGATTGCTATGAAAGATACTTATCATCAGGATATTACTTTTCATGCTGATTGGAATAAATTAGTTCAAAATAACTTGATTCCTATTGATTCATTATCTTATAATGATGGATTTATGTTTTATGAAAAGAGATTGTGTGTTACAATTCCATTCAGATCTTTTGTTTTGAATGAGATTCATTGTCCTCCATATCAAGGTCATAGAGGTATCATATCTACTATACGTACATTAACTGAATATTTTTATTGGCCGCATATGGACACTGATGTATCTAACTTTGTTTCTGAATGTTTGATTTGTCAAAGAGTTCAGAGACATCATGGTAAACAGTATGGATTACTTATGCCTTTGTCTATTCCATCTAGACCATGGGAACAAATTTCTATGGACCTTATTACTGGTTTACCTCATACTAAATCTAACCATGATATGATTTGGACAGTAGTAGATAGGTTTAGTAAACAAGCATATTTCATTCCATATAAGAAAACTTTAACAGCATCACAGGCAGCACAATTGTTTTTGAAAATTGTTTTCACTAACCATGGATTGCCAAAAGTTATTATTTCAGATCGTGATTCTAGATTTTGTAACAACTTTTGGATTACTGTGTTTGCTAACCTAGCCACAAAGATTGATTTCTCATCTGCATTTCATCCTGAAACTAATGGACAAACAGAAGCCACTAATAGCACTATTCTAGATCTTTTACGTGCTTATACTATTTCTAAACCTCAGACATGGAACATACATTTGCATTTATTGAAGTTTGCATATAACAATACACCACACACATCTACAAAGAAAGCACCGTTTGAAGTGATTTATGGTTATAGATTATCTACACCTGTTGCATCTTTGTCAAATAGAATTCAGAGTGCTGATGATATTGCTAGTATGCATAATACTATTTTTGATGAGGTTAAAGACATGATTGCCAAAGCCCAACAATCATATACCAAACAAGCCAATAAGAAAAGACAAGCAATGAATTTCAAAGTTGATGACTATGTTTGATTGAGAATAGAAAAACATAGACTACAAAGTGTAGATAGACACCCAGTTGTCAAATTAGCCCCTAGATTCAATGGACCATTTAGGATCATGCATAAAATAAATGACAATGCATTCAAGTTAGAATTACCACCTCACTGGAAAATTCACAACACATTTCACATTAGTTTATTAAGACCATTTAGAGGCCAATTACCTATACATCCTGTTTATGAAAACCCACCTTTGTTAGAGGAAGAGACTGAAATACTTGAATCAGAAGCTATCATAGATACTGACTTTATGATCACTAGTCTAGTTAAATTTAAGAACCATCCTGTAGAAGAAGCACAATGGATGCACGCTAGAGACTTAAATGCTTTCCCCACTCTGTTAGCTCCACATTGAGCTAATAGCAATTGAGGTCAATTGCTATCCCACCCCGGGGGTATGATGCCAGGAGGCATATTTCACGGTGGATTCCATGCCATGGTGGATTCCGTGAGGTTTTATGGTGGATTCCGTAAACTTTGATGACCGAGGCTCATACACAAAGTGGATTCTTTGTGCGAGAAGTTGATGGGGACGCCTATCCTTTTTGGGCGTTTCATTAATTTAGTGTGTACATGGGTGATTCCATAGCGGATGATTCCGCAAAATGCATATTAAATTAATAAACGTTTATGAGTTTAGAGTGCGCACTCGTAATAAATTAAGGTTAGGATTTATTTCTAACCAGTTGATTTATTTATGTAGCTGAAGACTGTTAGGTATTCACTTTTGTCGGTTTAATTGTATTATTTTACTAATGATTGTGAATGCTTCAGTTGATGTGTAGAGATAGCAGCAGTGGCGGAGGAAAGCATTGGAGGATAGCGAGTATTCGATTTATGGATTATATTTTGATGGGTGCATACCTTAGACATGGCGCCTATATTTTGTCACGCCTATTTATTGAGGCGTCGGATATTTATTATTATTTTGTATGCGCATAGGCGCATGATTATGTTATTTCTACTTGGACATTGTATTGGGCATGCCAGACTCTTTGGGCACTGCCCATTAGCTTTATTCCTATTTTGTGTTAAAGCAAACTCAAAAGCTAAAAGCTTGCTATTTTTGTAATTTGGGCTATTATTTGAGCTTGAAGATGAATAATACATAAAACACATGCTTTGTGGAGAGCTCACACAAGGCATGGGGGGAGATTGCACCCAATTGGTCTCTTTCTCTTGTCGTTCATGCTTTTTACCTTGTAATTTGTGCAAAAAGTAGAGTTCTATTATTCTTGGGGACCTTCCGGCATTCACTACGCGAGCGTACAGCATCCGATCTGCGCACCATGTCCATAGGGACAATGTGGTTGAGTATATGCATTTGCTTCCACAGATGTAAATCTTGCTCTCTTCTCTAGTTCTGCTTCTTCAATTGCAAGTAATTGATTAAATTTGTCGAAAAGTGTGGCAAATTTGGCATTGAGATTTTTCCACCCCAATATGTCTTCATGGTATGTCTCAGCACAAGAAGTTGCATTGCAATTTGCATACATGCTGCCTACTAATGTTGCTCACTATTGCTTTAAACTTCAGACCACGTAAGCAACTGTTGCCCACTACTGCTTTAAGCGTCAAAACTGTTGCTCTGCTGAATCTGCTACTGCTGCTAGTATGTCTACAGCTAGTGTTGATGGAACGAAGACTGAAATCTAGAGTATTCCACTACTACCACTTGCATTCCACTGCATTCTCTGCCACTTGTGCTGCTGCTATTGCCCTTGTATGATAGGTAAGCCATGACTTGGCAAAGAACCTGAAATCTTCCAAGCTAATGAGCTTCCCAATGTTTGTAAACAGTACCACAAGCATCTCCTCTGGAAGATACTATGGCAAAACAAGCAAACAATATTGCTATGATCAAGCCCTAAATTCAATTGAGAGCAAGGCATTTATCTCAATACAATCATCCAACCCCAACCTTCTAGACCAGTCACAAAATGTTTCTATGAATGCTCCCTACCAAAAGGGGTCTGAAATCAACTCTTTATTCCAGTCTGCACTTTACAATGCACTGAACTAAAGTCTGCAACTTGGCTTGAGGCAACTGGCAAGTATCAGTACCTTCTTTGCAATCACTGGTAAATGGCTGTATCGTGTTGTTCCTAATTCAATCGGTGGATAGATTGACACAATGTCTAGGTGTGGTGTGGATCAACTAAAGAAGATCAAACCTATACCAAAGGTACAGTCATTTCAGTCTAATGATCTGGAGCAACCCAATGCTAGCTATCCGAAGGTACTCATTCAGATGCCTATGTGCAACAAAAGGGAGGTATATTAATAATCAATTGGAGCTATTGCACAATTAGACTGGCCTAGAGATAGATTACTTGTCCAAGTAATGGATGATTCTGATAACAAAGACACACATCGCTGATCAAAGATGAGGTGCAAAAGTGGCACCAGAAAGGTCTAAATATCATGCATAGACATCTCTTAGTCAAGACTAGATACAAGACAGGCAATCGCAGTAGTCTGAATAGTGTTGTAGAGAGTAGATCTCTGGCTGTAATACTGGCAAAGACAAAAGCAACCCCTGCATACAGTTCAAGACTGGAAAATAGGAAGTACCATCTGCAGCTGTGCAATTCAGATTTTAGAAGTCTCCATCAGAAATCTTCTCTACAAGGACTCAAAGTGTTCTTGCATCCTAAAACTTCCAAGGCAGGGGAAGATCTTGAAATATTTATGAATCTGATAACACTACTTTGGCTGAGTAGCCAAATATAAAATTGATGGATGCATTTAATACCTGGAGATGCCCTTCTCTCCAGTCCAGCAGGCAGAAGATATTTGCCAACTGTAAACCCAGTGAAACCACAGAGCCTACTATGACCAACCCATTAGAGCTCCTTGACAAGAAAGAACCAAATTCGTTTAATAGAAGTTATTCCTTAGGACCAAGGCATTGTATGTCCTGAAATTTGACCACTAAGAGGCCTTGTAGACTACAACTGTCCCTTAATCACAGCAACAACCACTTGAAGATTGCTTCACTCTAGCAGAGCCATTCGCTTCCTTGCAATCTCAACATCTATATCTGCAATGCTATCATCAAGGCTATATATTTGAAGTGTGATCAATATAACTAGTAAGTGCATAGCAGATGATCCCATGTTCTTTCCCAACATCAAACTTCAGACATTTCCAGTTACTTACAGAGCACAGAAGCAAGAGTTAATATCCAGGAATAGTCTTGAAGAGGGGCTAACTATCATTACATTGAGCGTTATTCTCTGGTTTGGGGACCACAGCCTCCAATTGGATGCACTACCACCAGTGTAGTACTGCCTAGACACACCCACCGTACACTCAGCACACAGAGCTAAATTGATTCATCTTCAAGATAGACATCACCATAAGAGCATTGGTCTCCTATGCTAAATCATGGAGATTCTTGACCACAATATTTGGGTCCTATAATGTGGAACTCCATAGACTCTCAAATTGACTGTCGTGGCCTCACAACACCTGCAAGACAAGAGATGGTGGACACATTGTTTTTTTTTTTAAAGAGCCCTATTAGCACCTATCCATTAGTCCCACAGAGCACTACCAGAAGACCATCCACGAGGTGTTGTAGCTTCTTTAGCAGACGCTTCTTCTAGCTATATTCATTCCAAATAAGGAACACTTGCAGAGAACACAAACGAGCTGGAAACAGTATGCCTCAAGCTAAGGTGTTGTAGCTTCTTCAGCAGACGCTTCGTCTAGCTATCTTCATTCCAAATAAGGAGCACTTGTTGCAGAGAACATAGACAAGCTAGAAACAGTATGTGTAGATGGGCAAGTACCCAGCCATGTGATCTGAAGCTTCATTACAAGGTTGCCTGATTTAGGGTATCTATCTATTCTCTAAGCCTCCTCACTGTCTCCCATTGAGAGCTTGCATTGATCGATACACTTCTATTAATGAAAATTATGACTCCTTGACAATGGAGCTGTAAGCCCTGCTGGATCACACAAACTCAACCATAGTAGTTATGCTTGTGGGAAACAAGTTAGATCTTCAGCACTTGAGAGCTGTGTCTACAAAGAATGGCCAGGAAGAAAGAGAGAATTTTTACTTCATGGAACATCTGCTATGGAGTCAACAAATGTAGAGAAAGCTTTTACCCAGATACTTACACAAATATATAGGGTGGTGAGCAAGAAGGCTCTTGATGGTGGAGAGGATTCTGGTGTTGGTCCTACTCAAGGTCGATCTATTCTTGTTGATAGTAATGTAGCCACAACAACAAGAAAGTTGGGTGTTGTTCAACCCTGTGTATCAATAGTCCACACATGAGTATCATTGCTTGTGTATCACACTGCATCTCTAACCAGCATGCCCAACACCACCAACTGTCATGAAAGGTCTTCACACACCCTGCCCTAGAAATGCATTACTGTTAGGCATGTGCTTAATTATTCTTGCACCATGATATGAAGTTCATGTCGCATAAGCTCCTCTACTAGTCCATTGTCTTCAAGCAAAGAAGGCTCAAGAAGCTATCAACATCATCGGTGCACGGGAGACCACCTAGTGCTAGATCAAGAAGTCTGCTTGTTATTAGTGACTTTTGATAGAGACATGTCAAGGTATTTCAATGCCACAATATGACAGCCATACAGGTATGGCACAGTCTCAAGGTGCAGTTGGTGTTGTTGCTTTGGCACTAAAGCCACAGGTAAGATCTCGAAGAGGTCAAGCAACTGATCCCCACAGTATTGCTGAGCGGCTTCGGCGGGAAAGGATAGCAGAACGAATGAAAGTGCTTCAAGAGTTGGTTCCGAATTCTAATAAGACTGACAAGGCACCAATGCTTGATGAAATTATCGAGTATATCAAGTTTTTGCAACTGCAAGTGAAGGTCCTTAGTATGAGCAGGCTTGGAGGTGCTACAGCAGATGCACCACTTGTTGCAGATCTACCTGCTAAGGGAAAGAACACATTAGTAGCGGCAGCATTGGGCCAAGATGCCATAGCAGCAGCTGAACATGAAGTTGCAAGTCTGATGGAAGAAGATATGGGCACGCCATGCAATGCCTTCAAAGCAAGGGCTTATGTCTCATGCCCATATCATTGGCCACGGCAATTTCAACTACCAATTCAAGCCAAACATCAAACAGTCAGGTAGAGTAAGAACTTGGCAGCATCGAATAGTTACAAATGGGAATGTTATCTTCATTCCTTGCACCACACAGCAACAGTGTGGCTGCAAGCTTGGTTGTGCCACCTGCTACAGCGGCATATGGAATTAATGCCTCAAATGTGCATGTGGCCATGATACCCAAAATGGGGATGTTCCATGGCAGCACTGTGAGAAGCTCAAGAAGAAGCACACCAGAGCTATAAAGTGCTTGTTCACTACCAAGAACAGACGATCCAATGGTTGGATCACAACCAGTAGCTCGTTCCAAGGATTTTGATGACCAGATGAAGGGGCTAGAGAGCATCTGCAACCCCATCATTGGGATGGGATTTCTGACAGAGACTTCCCTTCTTCAGCTAGATTGCCTGGGGTTTAAGCGGGCCTCTCTCAACTGCGCCAATTCTTGTTGTTCATTGCCTCTATCCTTCAAAATCGCTTAATGGTTTGTGGCTGAGATTTTCTGACACCTCAGGCAGTGGGAAAGCCTTATGTTACTCATTCCAAGTTGCGGAGTTGTGGAAGATAAACATCAATCAGTCTAATTCCTCCTGCAAAGATCAGTACTGCCAAGAATGGCAAGCCATCTAGCAAGCAGGAAACTTCTTCAGAGAGCGAGGACTCTTCTGAAAGTGATGAGGAGCCTGCAAGGCCTTCAGTTTGTGAAAATTCTGGGAGTTCACTTTAAGAGGCTGGCAGACAGATTTGCGTGTTTGAAGACCTTGACAACGAGCTGAGTGCCATCTGGAAAGATGGATTTGTAAACTGTTGCAAACTCCATGGAAACCACAAGAAAGCTTAGGAGAAAAAGAAGAAGACTTCTTTTACAAAAAGTAACTGCAACCAAAGCCTTCACTAACTCTTGTAACGCCCTCTTTTGACATTGGTCCCTTCAAAATAGCCTGTGAATGAAAAACGACCTGTTAATTTTAGTAATCGGCCTCCATTTTACCTCCAACTTTTGAGAATGCCTTCAATGCAGCCTGTCTTCTCCTTGGGAATGTCCATTAGTTAATGCACTACTACATGTAAGTCTGTACCCCTAGTACTTGTCTGCCATAGATTACCTGATTAAAGAAATAGGAAAAATTAGTTGAAATGTAACCAAATTGGGATCAAGAAGCCTAAGCTCTGATACCACTTGTAAGAGAGAGGACGAGAGAGAGAAAGAGGAGAGAGAATGACTGTAGAAGAGAGAGAAGTGCAAGAAGAGAGAGAAAGACTACAGAGAGAAGAGAGAAGTGCAGGAAGAGAGAGAAAGACTACAAAGAGAAGAGAGAAGGAGAGAGAAAGAGTTTGATGAGGAGAGAGAAATACTAGGAGTAGAGAGAGAAAGACAGGAAGAGGAGAGAGAAATGGCTGGCAGCCATGGAAGGACAGGAGAGAAGGTGAAGAAGGTGAAATGACATATGTATATTCATAAAATGGTACCATGCCAGTGTCCTTCACACCTTTTATACCTAGGTTAGTGTGACACTAGGTATTTCCATCCATTACAATGAAACACCAATACCTTTCTTCCTCTCCATGTGTGAAATGCTCTAATACTTTCCTAATGTATTCATTCTAAGACAAATATATTATCTTTTTTATATTAATCTCATAATATGCACATCAAGAATGTGACTAATATTTTCTAAGTCAATCATGTCAAAGGTTTCATGTAAGCTTTTTTCTAAATCATCCACATCCATAACTAACTTCTCAAGAATCAATATGTCATCCACATAAAGAATCAAGATCATAAGTCAATGATCCATAGCCTTCCTCATGCATAGGTAGTAATCAATCTCACTTCTAGTGTACCCCTGAGACCACATAAAGGCATCAAACTTATGATACCATTCCCTAGGAGCCTATTTCAAGCCATATAATCTCTTATATAGCTTAAACACCAACTGCTCCTTGCTTTCCATAACAAACCTCTCAGGTTGTTGTGTATAAATATCCTCATGTAAGTCCCCATGCAAGAATGTGGTCTTTACACCCCTACAAACCAACTCCATATCCTCTTTAGAAACCAAAGCAAGGACCATGTGAAGGGTGATTATCTTGACTACTAGTCAAAATATATCATCAAAGAACTTCTACTCTTGCTTGAATCCTTTGGCCAACCAATCTTGCCTTGTACTTAGGTGTGATGCATTAGATGGAGATACCTTGAGCTTGGAAACCCACTTACATGGTAGTGAATGTTTGCTTTAGGAAAAGAAACTAACTCCCCGATATGATTCTTTTCCAAAGAATCCATCTCTGATTGCATAGCACGCTTCCAAGTTCCACTTATGAGAGACTTAGAGTTACCCACTTGGAGCTTTGGGATGACTTACTGTTTTATAAGGTAGGTTGGTCGTGATAACCTGTAATACGAGTACGTGCTGGGCCCTAACGAAAGGCTACGGCAGGCTTGATTGGATGCGTGCATGCGCAGAGACGTGCTCTCGAGGACGCGTCAAAACTGGGATGCAGCGTTTGACATGAGAGAAATAGACGGGTGGCCGATGGGAAAGGGAAGGCCTTCGCAAGTTGCGTTGATGGGAAATGCCTGCTTTCTTTCTTAAAAGCAAAACGCCAAGGCGTCTCTCTCTCTCTCTCTCAACAAGTCAGGACTCAGCACCTTACTTACTCGAAAACTCTCGAGAAGCTTCTCACCCTCCTCCACAAGATTATTTAATGCAAGGCTCTGATTATTTAAGGTCAAAGAAACAAAGAAAAAGGGAAAAGGGGGTTCTCCGATCTCGAACATTATTGGTGGCCCTCTCTCTCTCAAATGTGACACCTTCCTTCCAACATTTAGAAAACTTCTTAAAGCGTCTATTATTGGCCAAACTATAAAACTCTCATTTTCTTCTTCTTCTTCTTTCTATTTTCAATTTTTATTTTAGCACCTATTGTACAAGCCCTGCAGTGGTCCATCCCCGCCTTTTATGTGCATACTAATGCTTTGAAAAATGCTATGGCCATGGTTTTGTACCCCAACTTGGTGAGCGTGACAAGGATGTCCTCATGAGCTTTGCAAGTATGCAACTCATTGATGTTGAGTTCAATTATTGCACTATGAGATTAGACATGTTAGAAACGGTGTATATGATGAAGAAAGCATTGTTTTCTTGCTACACCCTGCACCTATTTAATAGACCATCAAGCCTTGATTTACTTGATAATTAACAAGCCTTCCACAATTAGATTCATTGCTAGACGGCTACATTTAGTACTTAGTTTGACTTCTCAATGGTCAGATGGAAGAAAAAGAAACATTATACGGCCAATTAGAGTAACAAGTGGACAACTACCATAAGGCATAACTAATTATCTTTCGAAGGCCCACTTGCTTTAGAACCAACCAAGATGAGGAAGTCTTCAAGGTAGACATGAGACCCTACTAAGCAGCAGATGACATAGTTATAGATATCACAAAATAGACTTTCTGAGTGCCCTACAAAGAAAACTAGGCTAATCTAATTTTAAAAATTTAACAAATGATACCTAGATAGAGGTCAAACATATACATTAGGGGTAGGCCCCCATTAATTTCCCCCCTCTCCAACCCTAAAAACAAGGGGTGGGGACAGGGGAGAAGAGGAGAGAAGGGGGAAGGGGTGGTGTCCTTCCTCCTATTGGAATGGGGTGAGCATAATTTATCCTTTACTCAAAGAGGTGAGAATTTAGAGAAGAGTGTTTAATGTATTACTTTTTAATATTAATATTTATTTTTACTCAAAGAGGTGAGAATTTAGAGAAGAGTGTTTAATGTATTTCTTTTTAATATTAATATTTATTTTTATGATACTAACATATTTATGGTCCAAAGTGCTTGTGTATATATGTACTATTATTTTATTTCATTTTATGTTATTTCCTTAGGCCTAGTATACATGCATTGTGCATAATATTTACTTATGAGCGATTGTTTTATGTGAATTGAACAATGTATGCTCTCATGTAATGGTGTGGGCTAAAGACATAGAGACATGAGTTTCATTTGCTTGTGGGTGTGCTGAATGCATTCATGCCATTGTTGTATGTGAAGAGGTAAAATATGGAAGAAAGCTGTAAGATTAAACACCAAAAAAGTAACTAACATACTATTCATGAAACAAAGTAGGGAGGCCTTTTGAGGAAGGGTAACTGAGGACTGATGTATCTTCTAGGATGAGCCGCAAGAGCACCACTACATTTAGGTTCATGAAATCTTTGTTGTTGCTAATGGTTTAGGGTTGATTGAGTAGACTTGGTTGATGACCACCCCAACTTGCTCCAAGCACGTTGAGAGTGGAAAAAGACTAAATTTTTGACTGATTTTTGTTGATTTTGAGGTCTGAATGATTGATTTTTTATGGGATTAGAGTGATGTATGATTGATAATGGAAGTGTTTGAGAGTGTTTTGGATGATATTGATTATGTTTTGGAAGATCATGATGATTCTTAGTGAAGATATGAAGCTCTGTGATGTTCTGATAGGTTTTGTTGAGGTTCTAATTGGTTCTGTATACCTTATGTATAGCTTCTATTTTGTTCTGATTTTCTTCTGTATGAAGCATGGATTGATGATTGATGAAGATTGAGATATTTTGCAAGCCTATTCAATAGTTTTTGATAATTTGGAATGGTTTTAGTATAAGTTATGAGGTTCTGATGACCTTCTGTAACCCTCTGTAAACCTTCTGTAGAGCCTCTATCTCTACTCTGTAACTGTTCTACATCTGCTCTGATACTGTACTGTACTGTTCTGTAGATCTTTTATAAGTGTTCTATAGAATGTATGTGTGACTTTGGAAAAGTTTTCTAACTTTTGGAAAGGATGAATCTAAGTTCAAAAGAGCTAAAACAAATGGAAGAAGCAGCTGTTGAAGACTGTAGAGAAGACTGAAGTAACAGTGACAGTAGTGAGCTATGAAGAGACACTGTAGTGGCTCTAGTGCCTCTTGATATCAGACATACCTCTTGGGAGGTGCATCCACGACCTAAGAAGGATTATTGACAGTCATTATGAGAGTATTGTAGTGAGGAGATGATGTACTATTGAGAGAGAGAGAGAGGGAGAGCCAGAGATAGTCAATTCTATCAAAACAATGTAACTATATATGAGAGATTGAGAAAGAGAACTATGAAGACATTGAAGATGAATACTATGTGATTGATTTCCATTAAAAAATGGTGTATTCTTTTGTGTTCTTTGTTCTATTGAAGGATTTTATGAAGAAGTTGAATATTATGATTGATTCTATAAAATCTGTGGGAGATATCTACTATGATGCTGCGTGAAGAATTACTATTTTCTTTGTTTTGGTCATCAAAAGAATGAAATAAAAGCTTGTTAATGTTACAAGATAGATTTTCTTGCAGTAGAATCTCCTTTTCCTTGGTGTTCCTCTTGGGGCTCCAAAACCCTGATCCTATGTGGTACAAGGAGAGTTTTAGTGTTCAAGAAATAAAGAGGGGCTTTTTAAATGAGTGATATAATAAGGGAAAGAAAAAGCTAAGTCCATGGCTCTATGTATGTGTGTGTAGAGAGAGAGAGAGAGAGAGAGAGAGAGAGAGAGAGAGGGGGGGGGTAAGTCCATGGCTCTATCTTGATCACATCTACCTTTCATGTCAGTGAAGATAAAAATATACTCCCCCACTCAGCTAGTTTATAAACACAATAAGATTGAAGTGCAACCATAGATGTACAAACAATGCTCAATCCAATAGGTTTCATGTACTACTCCAACATACTTCTAGACCTCGAAATACTATAGATCTTATCCCTATCCCTTGTTAGTTGTTTTTGACATCTTGGCCCCTTCCATCTCTTGTTCATAATTATAAAGATCAGCATCATAGCTATCATCACCAAAACAAGATGCATCTAAATCATCTAAGTCCTCAAAATCTAAGTTAGATTGAAAGATCACTTCTATTGGATAAGAAACCACTAGGTGTTCCACCAATAGCTCCAAACACTTGCCACATGTTACAATACCATTAGCCTCAGCAATGCCATTTAGGTTTAAAGAAGCGTAAGTTCTTGGAGCAATGGAGTGTCAATCCGATTGCCTAGCCCACCAAAGGTGTTTCTACTTATTGTTGCCACCAATCTCTTGCCGTAGCTTGTCCTACTTGTGCATGGCACCAAGTGAATTCCACCTTGAAAGGACATCCACATTGCTATTGTATCTATCCACCATGACCATCTTAGCCTCTTGTCCTACCTTCTATTACATAGTTAAGGAGGGAAAATCTCAATCTCTTTTTTGGCTTCTAATTCACACTTAATCACAAAAAATCATAACTTGTTTCGATAATCATAGGTGGGTTATAGTTTCCCTTTAGTTCTCATGGTGTGTCGTTGCAAAGCCTAGCCCTTTCACCACAGTAGGACTCCATCAATCCAACCTATGACATCGTTGGCACGTTGAATTTAGATGTGTGGCCAAAGGTTATAACCTAGAGCATGTATATTATTGTAGATTTATAAATTCTTTCATGAGGAACTTTCCAACCATGCACATTGAGCACCTCAATGACTCATCTCCATGTCATCCCTGAGTATAACCTAGAATAAAGTATTTAAGGTAGCTCTTGCAAAACGTTCAAAATTTCTTCTCAAGGCTATGTTGTATAATCAATATTGATAGAGTGTAATATGAGAACATGCTTATAGTGTTCATTCTGTCTAGCTCCTTGGAGTAACAAAGAGTGTCAAGGTCCTCTTTAAAAAGCCAAAGGTGGTAACCGCAACATAACACGCTTGGGCTAGCACACTTCCAAAGGGCCATTCAAGATAATCCATCATACACACACACACACACACACACACACACACACACACACACACACAGAGAGAGAGAGAGAGAGAGAGAGAGAGAGAGAGAGAGAGAGAGAGAGAGAGAGAGAGAGAGAGAGAGAGAGAGAGAGAGAGAGAGAGAGAGCATTGCATTGCTATCCCTAGATTGGTGTAGTTCATTCCCATCATCACAATCCATACTTAAAGATGAACAAGTACTCTTAGGCCCCTCCTCTTTACTTCTCTCCATGCTTAACAATTTTTCATCTTTAAAACAAAAACGTGTGGCCTTGCCTCCTTCAAAGCAACAACTATGGCCACCCTCATCCTTGTCACTATGGATGATTTCTATTTTGAGTAGCAAAAGAGTTGAGGTTTGTAGAGCTCTACTCAAAGCATTGGAGGCATTTGGAAGAAAAGGAATTGTTGGAAACATATGTGAGGAGAAGTGGTGCAACTTTGTCCCTACATTCATCACAAATCAATTCCTCTTGACTCAACACATGATTATCTTGTAATTGTAGACTTACAATGCAAAGGGACATCATTACCCCTGTCCTTCCCGTCTTGTGTTTGCATCCATAATTAGATAACATAGTCAACATGAGACTTCAAATCAACAATTTGCCTACTGTAATGGTGCACACAACAATAGAAGGCAAAATGAGTAGATGTATCTTAGAACTTCATCCCAGCAAGTTAGCTTGAGTTGACAACAATCCATATTATAATACATGAGTACACTATGAGAGCATGTAAGGTAGAAGGTCTACTACATGGGTATGAGATAGAAGGGTTTACATAGTGAAACAAGTAACAATTTTCCTACTGTAATGGTGCACACAACAATAAAAGACAAAATGAGTAGATGTATCTCAGAGCTTCATCTCAATAAGTTAGCTTGAGTTGACAACAATCCATATTATAATACATGAGTACACTATGAGAGCATGTAAGGTAGAAGGTCTACTACAAGGGTATGAGATAGAAGGGTTTACAGAGTGAAACAAGGAACATGAAGAAAGAAAGAGTATTAAATGTCTGGATGAAGTAAAATACACTAATAATTCACAAATCGATGATTCTATTCCATTTATGGTCCAACACATTCCAGTACAACCATATAAGATGTCTAGATCCTAGTTATGCAAACACACTTGGGTACGATTTTCCAACACACAACTTGAGACTATAGCTCATAAATCCTCTTATATGCATCAAGATCTCTATTACACATAGTCCAAAATCAAATATATGAACCTCATATATCCAAAAATACATCCAAATCTCTATATTAGATTATGCATATTAATGCCAAGAAGTGATACCAAGCATTAGAATCCATCAAAACCATTGTTTATCCATTATGGGGCTTCAAAAAATACTTCAAGGTTATTTGAAAATTTTATTAAAACAATAATAAAACACTCATTTTTCTGCCCATAAATCCAGTCTAAACTTGAGTTTTGATGATAATCAAACCTTCTCTACTATTAGAGAGTTTGATTCTAGCTCTAGTTTTAGAGAGTTTGATTCCATCAACAAGTGCATTCAAAAGTCTCTTTGAAGCTCATTAACTTCATGGATAGCATGTTGTCCTGTTTTGCCTTGTTCTAGACAGTAAAGACACTTCATAGATCACTCCTAAAACCCTCCTTCAAGTCCTTTTGTCATAAGCTTTGATGGCTTCTCCTTTTTCCTTGTCTTGGAAGATTCATGTTGAGCATAAGAAGCATACATCTCTCCTTCCCAACCTCTCCACATTTTTTCCATAAGTAGGCTAAAAAAATTATTCCAATTTTTTCCTTTACAGTTCCATGTGACTGGCTTTACATAAAAGTTTCACTTTTCTCCTTTTTATGCTTTGTATGTTCAATATATTTGGATATTTTTCCCTTGTCCTATGAGTAGTGGACATTATCTTGGGCACTCACTTATTTTTATCACTTTTGGTCTTAACCATTTACAACCTTTGCAAAGTACATGATCATTGATTTGATAGGTATATCATGTGTAAATACATCTTACACTTGAATTTGCAACTATGTTTTACTATGCGCAGTCTCTCGGCGACCTCGTCCTTGTAACTTTTGCACATCAACAAGGATGACAATCAAACTTGGTTAGCCTTTCATCCCACAATGGCGGAAACATATCATCATCATGATGCATGCTCTATGTGGTGGACTGTTTCCTCTTCCTGTTGAAGCAGCAAAAACTTGCGTCTTGGTGGCAAATTATTTGGGAACAAACTGAAGAGCAAAAACACAGAGAATGACCATCCATGGAAGATTTGGCATTCATTGAGAAGTTTCCAGACATCATCAAGTGGGAGATTGTGAAGAAGCTTCAGGAGTCATGGTCAGTGGAGGTTCACGAAAACAAGAAGGAAAAGAGTTGGAATTTGTTCGTGGGGATGCTCAACAACAAGATACATGGGATGCTTGGTGCACTGACAATCTTCTGTTTGTCTAATTAGCAACCCACTGGAAGTTAGTAGACAGAGTGTTTTTCACAACATACATTGTTGAAACTCTCAGAAGCTGGCATTATTATAACGGCACAACAACGATCCTAAGAAGAATGAGTTTTGATACTTTTAGAACGGAATATCTCCCCCTCTGTAGTGGTTTGAAAGCCGAATTCAGAGATGTTGAGAAGAAGAAAGTAGAGGAGATGTTGGCTAGAGAATCCCCTAGAGACTGAAGCCCTTTGTGATTCTATTCTATTGAGTACAGACCAACTGGT